>NC_056736.1:686908781-687096281 GCF_019279795.1 Protopterus annectens | reverse complement strand
TTCATTAATGAAAATCGAACTGTAAAATATGTACTGCAAAATAATAAAATAGAAATTAGTAGGCAGTCCGCAGTTGAGTTAAAAATGGAACATCTTTTATTGAAACACACAAACAAGCGATCTTAGCTGAGTACAATGAAAAGCATAAAAAACATTCCTTATTTATATATAATCAGGTTGCTTGGAGCAAGGGAGTAGTTACAGAGGGTGGTTCTGTTAAGAGCAGTAAAAGCATTACACTCATTCCTTTAACCAAGTACCCCTTCCCCTTAACACTGGGTCTATATTATAATCTCAACTGTTTAAAAGTTCGAATGCATAAAGATCGAACTTTATGCATTGAACTCTTAAACAATCGAAATTAAATAAAAATATCCCTACAAGAAAAAAAAAACTAACAAGTGTAGGCAGGGGGGCAAGCCCCCTGCACCCCTACACCCCCCACTACTTAAATATACCAACTCTGGGAATGCACTACATTGAAGTAAATGGAAATCTCCCCCTACAGAGATTTTCAGTTTAAACATTCGATGTAGTGCGCTTTCGGTAATCTCGTGTCGACAATATCATATTCAATATTGTCAGACTTCGAGATTATAATATAGACCCCTTAACACCATAGTGTAATCAGAGACTGTGCTACCTAAAACTGAAACTAAAAAGCTAGAAACAAATCTTCATAGGTGAATGCTAAGCTAATTGCTGTGAAGGGCCATTTTAAGCCTAGCCAATAACCCATGGTCAGAATCAAATCCTGCACCTTGTGTCTTTGAGGTAAGGGCCTTAAACATTATGCCAACCCCAGCTCCTAAATATAAGACTAGCATAAGAAACTAACAAAATGGTTAGCTACTAACAAAAAGATCTACCACTAGACGTCTATCAGAATAAATATTAATGAATATAAACTAAACCGCTTTAGAAGATGTATTTGACATACAGAGAACATCTACTGAGTTATGCAAATGTACTAGATCCTGGGTTGAATAAGGATCCTAAAAGTGGACTGACATCTGAATCAAAAGCTTTTACTAACTGTTTCACTGAAATATGTGAATAAAGGATGGCTATTACACTGATGGGTTTCTCTTCTTAATGCCTAATACAGTATGTAGTTTGTCACCAGATGCACACTACTGAGATTACAGTTTACTGTTCCTCTACTTTGGAAGTGATATTATTGCTAGGGTGATAGCATGTGTCCTTAAGAGCCATACAAACCCATTTTAATTTTGGAGACAGTAATAACAAGATGTTTTCACATGGTCAGTGACTGTAGCCCACCACCCAGAGCTTGGATGGGTGGTCAGTGACTGTAGCCCACCACCCTGAGCTTGGATGGGTGGTCAGTGACTGTAGCCCACCACCCAGAGCTTGGATGGGTGGTCAGTGACTGTAGCCCACCACCCAGAGCTTGGATGGGTGGTCAGTGACTGTAGCCCACCACCCAGAGCTTGGATGGGTGGTCAGTGACTGTAGCCCACCACCCTGAGCTTGGATGGTTCTATATCCTTACTGAGTGTTAATACACTTAAACAACAAATGCTAGAGTCAAAAATTAAGACAGGTCATGACTGGCTGAAAGAACATTTATCTAATGGTGACAACCAGCAACTCATTAATAATGTCAGGGAAAATATTTAAATACTGGAATCAAAGTTCTTAAAATATGAAAACTAACCTCTGGAAAGATGTGGAAGATACATTTTGGCAACTTGATAGCTCAGCTAACTTGTATTGAAGCAGAACCAATAACAGTCTCAGAAGCACATATAACAAGTAATGACTTTGAACTGACTCACTAAACTTTTCACTCACATAGAGAATGAAAAAGGAATCTCAGTTACTCAAGCTGTCACAGTCCAACTGTACCTAACAGACGCAGGTATTAAACACATTTTAACAGTCCTTTGCCTTTGCATTTAATTGCACTAAAGGCACAGGGACTAAACATGTTACTTTTGTGGAGACTTCCTTTTACTCTCTTTTTTTCCTTTCTCTTTTTTACCTTTTTTATACTTCTGTTATAATGCATAACAACAATAACAATAATATAGTGAACATACTGCATATGAGAGTCCAAGACTGAAGCTTGTGTTTGGAATTAACATCTCATATTTCTTCTCATGGTATTGTTGGTCGCAGTGGTGCAGTGGTTAGTGTTGTCGCCTCACAGTAAGAAGTTCTCCAGTTCGGTTTTGGCTGGAGCAGCTTCTGTGCAGAATCTGCATGTCCTCCCTGCAGTCAAGTAACTTTTAAAGACATCCAGGTAGGCACATGTGCCTTCTGTGATGGTCGGGTGCTGGGCTGGCAACTTGACACCATAAAAACACCACTGCCAATCAATCTGTGGATCAGTGATCTGCTGTGGTGATCCCTAATGGGAGAAGCCAAAAGACATTGCATTTCTTCTCATCGTATTGACACAACTATATCAGTCTAAAAGTGGTCATTGTAAATTAATTAGACCATAATACTAGCTATTATCCTTTTACTTATGTTGACATGAACAATGTATATGTATCTGTTTTCACTGTACATGATGATTTTGCTGACAGTGATGTTATCATATTCCTCAGATGAAGAATTGCCTGTTAATGGTTATTCTTTACTGAATGCTAAATGTATCTGAACACATACTGACTTTGTTCCACTGTTTGTAAATAATATCATTATGTCATTTTCACATAAGTGAATCTGGAAATTGAGAAATTAATCTGTATTTAATTTGAGTAAGTACTAGGGACAGCATTTAAAAATGTTAGAAAAAATCAGATTAATATTTAAATCTGCAAATGAGAGTAAGAATTTAGGGAGTAAGAATTTACTTTAATGAATTGATATGAATATCTTTCCATGTGTTTTGAATATTTGGAAGATAAAAAAAAACTATGACTGCATAGTTTGGTGGTTGTCTCCAGACAGAAAAGTACAAGTAACCCAAAAATGCATAAATAGTAAATAATGTTTATAGCAGTGTTATAAACGCTCCATTGAAAATTCAGTGATGTAGAAAGTGTTGTTGTTAAGTTCTACCTGTTGCTTTAAGAACAAAAATATGTCTGGTTGTGTTAGTAAGAGCAGTTTTGTTTACTGAGCTACTGAATGTAATATGAAAAGATGGTTGCGCAAAGTGCAATCAGATAATATTTACTCTTTGTGGAAAGGGAGTGGGTTTCCAGAATAGCAGCTCTTGTAGACAGACTCAACCATGGTGAAGGAAGACCTTTGATAAGAACCTTGTAACTGATCCTGCCACAAGACTTCAGATGAACAGCTAGCAACAGAGATAGTTTCCCAGCAGTATAAGGCTGAGTTAAAAGTATCTTCTCAGCATCTGCATTTAGTTATATAATAAGACTTTGTTTTGCTTGGAATAACCTGCATTATTTTAATTTCTATATAATAAATGGCACTATTTTCAAATATGGATGGTACCACTGACTTTAATCTTCCAAATTAATGGAGAATGCAAGCATTTGGAACAAGTTATCAATGCCAAAATCCTGAAACCTTTCACTGCCAACATGACTGTAATTACCCCAAAAAGAGAGAAAGAGAAGATTGTATTCTACCAGGACTTATTTGAGTGCATTTTTATGTGGATCCATATGCCAGAATGACCATAGTAGAACAGTTACTACAAATCATAGAAGCTGCAGCCAAATGGATGGCTATGATAACTACACCAATGCCTATCCTCACAAAAAAAAAAAACAAAAAAAAACAGTGCTACCTTTAAAATTACTTACTTGCATGGATGACCTAGAAGAGCATCTCACCACCTTTGACTGGTATGCCCAGAAGAAGGCACTGGATCAAGTTGGGTGGGATAGGACCTTACGAAGAATAACATCAGCAACTGAAGAAACAGTCCTCGGTTCTCGGTTCTTGGAGGTCAAAAAAGTTAACAAATATTGGAACCTCCAAGTACTGATAGAGAAATAATGAATAAGTTAGGAGATTTTCCTACAGTAATATTCAGAAGAGGGATGAACTTAAAAAATCGATTGGAGAGACCAACACCTTGCCTAATGGTATAATAAGTGTAAAACATACAACTACTGTAAATTTATGAAAACAGGACACACATTTTGTATTAGAAACATTAGTTACTACATACAACAGAAGTTTAATTGTAATTCAAAGATGATTGTTTATGTGGCTTTATGCTAGTCGTGCCCGGCCTTCTACATCGGAAAGATCGACCGCAGGTTCAGGAAACGTGTGTACGGGCATATTTATTGCATCAACAATAAAAAGATAAAAATGCATTAGCTAGACACATTATGTACTTACCTATGCATCAGTTTAAATTCAGAGTTATAGACCAAGTGTCTTTGGACACTAGAGGGGACCCAAGCTCAATTCTTTTTGAGAAACTAGAATTAATGTGGCAACTTTAAGTTAACGCCTGTCAACATCCAGGCTTAAATGAAACATGTTCAATATTATGTCATTTGAAATTGAAAAGCCTCACTAGATAAGTAGAATGTAGAGGAATGTATCAATTTATTGTCTAAAAATAAGATACAGTACATACCTAATATTTATGGTTTTGTTTATTCTGTCAATTAATTAATTTTTATATTTAATTTTATATTGACTTTATTATTTTAACGTCAGTCAGTATGTGCTGCCAAGTGTTTGAGAGTAAATACTTGTGCTGTCAAAACAATAGTAATTTTAAAGTCTTTCATGGTTTTACTATTTTTCACAAAAGGTAGGACAGTGTTAACAGTTTTAATTAAGTATGGTAATTATTTGGAACACATGACATTGTTGTATTTTAAACAGTGCAATGGTCAAAGTTTTTTATCTGAAGACGTTTGAGTTACTATACCAAACAAAATGTGCTTCAAGAAAAGAAACCGAGAACCGAGGACTGTTTCTTCAGTTGCTGTTGTTATTCTTCATATTTTGGTGGTAGTACTTGGGGATTTACTTGGAATAGGATCTTATCAGTCCAGTTAACTGGAAACCATCTGATAGTCTTCATTGACATGGAGGAGACTGATTACCAGGACCAAGATAAAGTCCAAAAAACTTATTTGGCAGAACTAGCGTTACATCTGAGACACAAGCTCAAAAGTTTCATACCTGGATATTTTCTCATAACAAAATTGTGATGACACAATTATGTTACTTAGAGTACATTATTAAATATTTAGATCCATAATAAAAAACAGAAGAAATTGCAAATGACAAATTTGTAAGGTCTTCGCCTAATGCTTAAAGAAAAGAGGTGTTATATCATAACACGATGGTTCTGTTGGGTGATGGCTAGTATGTAGTTCTTTACAGATGATACAGGGTTGCTAGGCAAGTAAACTTTTTAGAGTCCTTTGGATGTATGAGGTACCCAGCCCTTTAAAGTTACACCTGTCAGGCAGGTACGATAGGATATCTGTCTATTTAGTGGGGGTCTAGCTGAATAATCTGAGAGTTCATTGGAAATGGGAGACTGAAGCAGAGTGCTCTGGAGAAGTCCTGAGATTGTTTGGGGGAGCAGGTCTAGGTTAGGAGAGGTATTTCATGAGCTTAGAACCACATTTCCAGTAGGTGTGGTAAAGAAGAAGAAGATTAGTTGTCTGTTAAGTCTGAAAAGTTGGTTCTAGGAGTTATCGTTGAGAACTGGAGCTGTCCTGTAAAGTCTTGGTCTTCTTACAAAGCTGCAAGAGCAAGAGACCTGTTTGTTTTACCTGATGTTTTATTGGCATTCCAACAACATTGTAACAGACTCGTTTTGAATGTTTTATTTACAAGTTGCGCACCAACTGTTTAACCATCAGCTGTCATTCTGTTTGCAGACCAGTATCAACACAATTTCTGTTAGCACTGTTATCTTGGAAGCTTATATTCAAAAACTGTCTTGAGCTTTCTGTACACTCAGGAGAAAGATCATGAAAGAGACTGATGTTATGAAGCCTGTTGGGGAAAAACATGAAGAAAAACAGATGCACTCTTGTACATTTGTTAATTGCTACAAGTGACTGGTGCAAGTTCAGTGACTTAAACCTCTGCTGCTAAGAAGAAAGAGGAAGTGAGAGGAGAATGTGAACTGTTTTTGAAACCTGTTTTGTTGTTACAGTTTCATTTGTAATTTTACCACCAAGTGTATAGGCTGTTTTGCCACTGCGTTATGTTAATGTTGAGACAATAACTTGGTTGGTGAACCATTCATTAACAGCAGAGGAAGCAAGTGAGAGAGCAATATACCATTTCTTTATCTGTGCTTATCACCAGGGAAATGGTTGTTTTTCTTCCACCACGCGCGCGTGTGTTTGTGTGTGTGTGTGTGTGTGTGTGTGTGTGTGTGTGTGTGTGTGTGTGTGTGTGTGTGTGCGCGCGTGCACATGCTAGAAACTTATTTGACGTGTTCTGTTACTAAAAGTGAAACACCTGCAGATAACTCCTCATGCAAAAGAACAGAGCAGTGACAGCGTAATTCACTATTACTGTTTGCAGAAAGAGTGTATTGTTTTCTGCCTGTCACTATACAAATTAGATTTAGTACTATTCTGTTCAATTTTTACTTTCAAAAACTTCCATTTTAAGCCTGCACAACAATCTTCTGCATTTCTCTACAGTGTGTTAAACTGTCCTTAAAGACCCTGGAAGTTTTCTTGTACTAGTAGAAAGGCCATTACAACATGAATGTGTCTGTGTATAATGTATAAACCTGAGGTGTCTAAAACTTCGGTAAAACTAAATATTGGTAACAAACAAATATTATTAATTCTATTTTAAATGTGGAAAATAGGGTACTTGGCTAGATTTTTGTACTAATGATAGTAGCACAGTTAAACCAGTGAAAACTATAACCCTTGAAAAACAAGCCACTGCTGATGTTATGTGTCTAGTATGTGATAAATTGTAATTTCGAATGGCTAAGATTGCATTCTCCTACTAAGCAATTACCAAGTTAATTATGTACAAAGTACAGCTGATGTTAGAGAATTGAATGACTTGGCTCAGGCAGTGTGATAATAAAAGGGTGGTATGTATGTAAGAAGAAAACTGTTATTAACAAAGCAGTACAAGTGGTATCCAGCCATTATGACAAAAAGCATCCTGTTATTTAGAAATGGATATGGAAAGCTAGACCATCCAGTTGCATTTGTTCCCAGTTTAACATATGACATGATAACAGGAAAAAGTTTTCTTAACTTTAAAGAGTTGTTAAGGGAATGGAAAGAAAGTAGTTATTCTGAAAGTCCGGAGAAGAGAACCAGCAGATGTATGGATCAGAGTGTATAAATTGAACAGCAACCAATGTCTAGTCTTAGAAATCCACAAAGGTATTACAGTTTGGCTAAGAATACAAATAGATGAAGAACAAACACGTTAGAATGTACCTCTAACAGAATCTTTATAAGGAAGGAACTTACGCAGTAAAAGATAACAGCCTGCAAATACTCCAAAGCAGGGCCCAGAAGTATCACTTCAGTATGAAAATATTGTAAAGCAAGGAATTTGAAGTGACTAGCAAAACTGAAAAGCAGGGGCCACTCACTGAAAGGGCGCATTCCAAAAGAATGATGTTAGGAGGGAGGGGAATTAATTCTAAACTGTCTACCAAGCTAAAACCATCTCAAAATGGAGAATACAAAGCAGGAGGAGGGAGATGGAAGGAGAAACTGTAACAATAAGAAAAAGTTCACTTGGTTATTTAAATTGATGCTGAAGCTAGTTACTCTGATACCTCATGCCAGCCTCTATTCTGCCCCCCCCAACTTTATGCATTTAGGACTAAGAATAAAAAATCTGTTTCTACTTTTAAAACTGTAGCAAACTGCTCCTGCAAGTGGATTAAGGAGACTACATACAAAGTGCTAAAATATTTCAGTCTTGACTGCAAAAGTATTATCGACGTATGTTTTCAGGTATTCAGAAATATTATTCATGGTAAAAGATTTCACGTGAAGGAGTTATAAAGGCATGGGTTGACACCCCATCCAGTAATATGTGTACTTTTCATAGCTATAAAAATTGTCAGCACTTTCTTCAAAAGTCAGTCAACTGAGGGATGCACTATGCAACTATGCAGACTGATAAGCAAATCAACCTTAACATTCTGAGCAAGAACAAGGCAGCATAAAGTGGGCAAACTAAATTTAAACTTGTGCTCATACCTCTCTAGGCCTACTGGCATACTATGTCCCATGCTGCCAAGACCTAGCAGTGAGGGTAAATAAATTCTGTTGGTTACAACTTGAAGTAAAAGTACAAGCTTATGCCATGGTTGAAAGTTAGAGAAAACGATGTGAAGAAAGGAAAACAAAGGATTTAAATGGCTTTTTAACGGACTTGCACTTCACCACGGTGTCTATCAAAATGATTGGTTATGTCAAGGACATCTCAAGCTACAGTTCTTTTGGGTTATATAGCTTCTATAAGTCAAAGCAAGCCATATCTTCATTGTAATTAGGTTAATACACACTCGCAATACTTTCTTCACCAGAGGCACCTTTTTTTAGTTGTGGAAAGTTGCAGATATAATCATAAACACATCTTATGGCCATGAAAATTCACACAAATGATTCCATAAATATTAATAATTTTAACCAAAGCAAATTAAACACGGTGTAATTTATAATACCCATTCCAAATTCTGGTTGAGCAATAAAGCAGAATCTTTTAGACCATTGCGTTTTTTCTGTCTTTATTTCCTTATTTTTTATAGGTCTATTTATTTATGCATCTGCTTTGTTTGTGTTTGGGGTCTTGTTGTCAGTCACGGACTTCAAATTCCATGCACATTTGATATGTCCATTCTCTCCAGGGGATTCCACAAGTGAAAGCATCTGAATATTAAAATAAAATGGATACAACTTGTTTCTCCAGATGGCAGAAGTAAAACTTCGCAGTCTCCAGGCCATGACTTCCAGGTCTGTATCTGCCATGGCTAAATAAACAAGGTGATAGACAGAACTCTTACATTTATTTATATATTTTACAACTGGCTATCATTTTTCAGGTATCCACAGACTTCTCTTTAATTTCTCCAAGTCTTTTGGGTTTCTAGAGACCATTACGGTAATGGACCCCACTCCTAAGTCAAGGTATAATTAAAGTTCATGAAATTAGTATTGTTTCAATCTTTGATGTTAACCAGAAGTGCTCTTTGCAGCACCTGCAATGTGTCCAGTAATGACTCCTTCTGCAATTCGCATGGAGTTAAATGTATTGGTAGCATATCTAAGTATGATTTTAAATTATTTTTTATAAGACCCGTTGCTCCTACCACTACTACTACTACCAGAACTGTCTGTGTATCTTTCTGCCACATTGCCCTCATTTCTGCCTGCAAATCCTGGTACTTCATGACTTTGTGTCTTTCTGTATGTAAGACACTGCAGTCACTGGGTGCAGAGATTTCACTGATCAATGCTACTTTTGTTTTCTTTTCATTGACCACGATATCTGGTTTTCTTGCATCTATTTTTGAACTGTTAGGTGATCCCATGTGATATGAACTTCATCATTTTCTATGCTGCTTTGTAGCTCATGTTTCCAGTGTTTTTCAGCTGCTTCAGTATTATGTTTGCACAATCCTCAATGCAACAACTTTGCTGCATTATTATGCCTTTCATTATACAGTCCTGCTGTCAGCATAGCTCAACCAGCACAAGATGTGCATCTGTTTCCAATTCTGTTTTACAAAACCTACATTTGTCTGTTTCTCCTACATGTTCAATGGACTTTGTAAACCAATGTGTACATCATCCATTGTCTTGTGCCACCAATATTAACCTTTCTTCTTTTGATTTGAATTCACATCTCCTTAACCATTACTGCATCCGATCCTGATCAACATGAGATTCTTCCAAGCGTTTTCTATACTTGCAACTACATTTATGCATTTTCCACATTTCTTGTCTTCCCAGCTGATCCTTCACCTTATATTCTTTATTTTTTTGTTTTGTTTTTTGGCACATTCAGTTGCTGCCTGATTTGTATCTACTTCTGCTTTGATTTCCATTCCTGCTTGACACCGATATGCTTCTGCTAAACTAAGCAGGGAAGTCATCTTAGAATTGTTGTCCTCATGTTTCAAAACTTTCATTACATTCGGGTGTTGTGAGGTCAGCAGATATGTATGCAGTCCCACTATCGCAGACTTATATATGTAATCAATTTTGAGGAATCTCATACCTCCTTCAAAATGGGGAATATATAGTCTTGGCATACACTGAATTTTATAACTCATTTGATGAGCATGAAGCATCCTTCTTGTTTGCCTGTCCAAACTATCCAACACTTTTTGGGGCCAATCAGTCATTCCAAAACTGTAAGTTAGGACAGGAAGAGCAAAATGGATTATAGCTAGGACTTTGTTCCTATATGTCAGTGCTGTATTAATTTAAACTTTCTAAAATATTCCTTACTGAGCTTTATTCACAGGACCAGAATCTCGAGATTGCAGAATCTCGAAAGTAGTGAATGGGGATTGACATACAGTCCGGAATGGGAACTTTGCCATTCACTCGACTATAGTGCAATCTCAGAGTTGGTATATTTAAGTTGCAGGGGGTGTGGGGGGTGTATACAGCATACAGGTTCTAATAGTTTGTTGGACGTTTTACTTTTTTTTTTTTTTTTTTAATGTTCAAGATTCCACAATCTTGAGAGTCTGGTCCTTGGGATTTAGAGTCTCGGGATTTTGGAATTTCGGTATTCAGTAGTGATCCTGCATATAGATCGTTTTTACTCATGGCTAAATCTTCATGTAAAGATGCTAATACTTTTAACCAGAAGTTAGGTACTGCATCTGGGCCTGGGGTTTTCCAATTAGGAACTTTTCTTAACTTTGTTTCAATCTCAGGAGCCATTATTTCATCCCATTTCATATCTTGTACATTTGAACTTCTTATTCTTCCTTTTACTTCTTCTGTCCATTTAGCATCTTTGTTATGTTCCACATAAATATTTCTCCAAAATGTAGCTAGCTCTTCCTTTTTTAATGGTGTTTCAATTCCTTTTGCCTTGTTTCATAATTCTCTATAAAACTGTTTTGGGTCATTAATAAATTTACATACAGTGGGTATAAAAAGTGTACACACCCCTGTTAAAATGTCAGGTTTTTGTGATATAAAAAATGAGACTACAATAAATCATTTCAAAACTTTTCCCACCTTTAATGTGACCTATAACCTGTACAATTCAATTGAAAAAGAAACAAATCTTTTAGGGGAAAATATATAAAATAAAAAACGTACAATACACTGGTTGCATAAGTGTGCACACCCTTAAACTAATACTTTGTTGTGTGTGCACACCTTTAAACTAATAAATTATTGAAGCACCATCTGTAATCTGTTTCTTTCACTGATCTTAGTATGTCTGTCCATCTCTATTAAATCAAGTAGCTCTTCTCTTAGATCATTTTCCTCTAAACTGAGGGTACATTCTCTGTTCCCCATTTGCTGTGCGCATTCTATGGGTAGTTCCACAACATGTTACTGTGGCACATTCTCTTCAGTTTCATCCTATGTCACCCGTTGCTTTTTCATGTGGGAACTCATCAGCCTATCAACCCACAACATTGGCTGCATCAGAGTTGCCACAGTTTCCTGTTCCTCTCCTTTCTGTGCAACTCCAACTGGACATTTATACTGGTTTCCTACGGAAGGCTCCAAAGTATCTTCATCTGGCAACTGATAAGATGTTTCCTGCTCCACTGGTTTCACCTTAATTTGGGGACCCATTACTCTATCCTGCTGTGATATTTTCTGAGTTAGATTTTCTACACTAAATCCTTCCCTTTGCAGGTAATCCATAACCTCAGTTTCTGTTTCTTCAACTTCTCCATTACTAATCCTCTTTTCTACTTTTCCCACCTTTGTTTTTTTATTTTTTTTTTGTCTTGTAAAATTTTCCATGCCTCAATGCCTCTGCCTATATTTCTCTTCAAATAGCTTTGGTGCTGCTCTTTTTGTTTTGATTATTTTTGCTTCCTTTGCACAAATATTACACCATTTAAATCTTTTTCTTTCGCACGTCCATAGTTCTTCTTCAGATGTCTCTTGATCCTCCTATTTCTCTTTACTTTTGGAACTCGTTCCATCGTTCTGTGATGTAACCTGTGTTAAACATTCTATAGTATATCCTTCACTTTGAAAGTGTTCCATAACTTCGACTTCTATTTTTTATCATCTAATTTACTAATCTTCTGTTCTACAGTCCCTCTTTGTTATCTTATTTTTTTATTGTGAAATTTTCCTTATCTGGATGCCTTTGCCTGTATTTCCTCTTTGAATATCTTTGAGGCTGCCTTTTTTGTGTTTATTAGTTTGTCTCAGATCTCTCTTTCTTTCCCACGTCCATATTTCTTTTTTAATCCTTTCAAAAGTCTGTAGATGTTGGTCCTTTTATTCTCATACTTCTTCAGTTGTTTTGTTTTTTTTTCCAAACAGACCAAGATTTCTTGGTCTATATAATGTTTTTCATAAATCTGTTGTATTAATGAACACAATTTTTTATTTGAAGCTTCTGACAGTTTTTCTTGTGGAGTATTTTTCTTTCCTCCAATTTCTCTATTAATCTTTTTTGTATATCTTGTGTCTGGAAATTCTGGGCTTCTTGCATAATAATAACAATGCATAATTTCTTTCTTATCCACAATAGTCCACTCTATTGTCTTTATATCTCTTCTTTGGCCTATTAGTTTTTGTGACTTTTGTGGTCTGTTACTTCCTTCTACAACAGGGGGGCCATCCTCCCCTTGGGTCTGGCCTAGCCACATTGTAGGAATGCTTTCATGTCCTGAGAATTCTACACTATCATTTTTTTCCAGTCCTGGCATAAGTGCACCCACCAGGATTGGGCACTTTTTTATCCTGGATCTTGTTCACCCAGCTATCTTTTCTATGCATTAACCTACTTCTGTCCATGATATAGGCTATATAAATCCAGTCTATATATCAGTGTCATCTTGGTGAAATTTTGTAAAAAATAGGGTCTACCTCATTAAGGTACTCACCAAGACTTTAGGATGAATTCAGTTTCAGCAATGCTACTCTCTTTTGCTTGCTGACTTGTCATCTCTCCATTCAGATCATTATCATCTCTCCATTTGGACCGCTATCATCTCATCTATTACATGGACATGTACACAAGTAGCATAGCTAGAGTGTGGTGAGAAGGGCAGCTACCCCAGGTGCAAAGTGTTAGAAGGGCATGATCTGCCCATCACCATCTTTCTTTAATACAATACTGGCTTTTTAAAGCTGGTATTGCATTTGCAGTCAAACCTGAATGCAGTTTCACTCCATGTGTGGTCTAAATTGTAGCAACTACTTGTTACATTGTAGCAAGCAGTTTTCTACACTTTAAAAAAGAAGATTTTTTTTTTAAAACTAAAACATGACCACTGTAGTGCTCCACACAGTCACGATATAAACTGTAGCAACTGTCTGCTACAGTTTAAAAAGAATACTTTTTTGTTTGTTTGTTTGTTTAAACTAAACATGAGCACTATAACACTCCATACAGGGTATTAACTGTAGCAGCTGTAGGAAAGAAAATGGAAAGATAGATAGTCTGGCTTAAAGTAAACTCGGATACCATGTTAAGCATAAATGAAGCATTAGTTCCCAAGGGAACTCTGCCCATATGGAAAATGAGGTTGGGTTGACTCACCATATGGGCTTGTAATTCAGATACCCTTCTTGCAGAGGTTAGAGGTTCATAGTTTCATATGTTCATAGGTGTATACTAGGCTAGTGGCCCTACAGCCTTTACAAGTCTAGCCCATAGAAGTGCCCTGGCATCGTGCCGAATGACATTAGTTCCCAGTGCCTCTATCAAGTAGAGCCACTGGAGTGATCCCCGGGGTGAACTTTCTATTTCCTATCCACTCATCATGATTTCTCTTGAAGAGGGCCAGTGAGGTGCTCTGCTTGACATGTATGGGAAGTCTTTTCCAGAACATTGTCAGTCTCTGGATTATGAACCTGTCCCTCCAGCATGTTCTGTTGATTGTGGTAATGAGGTTGAGGTCTCTGGAGCATGTGGTGTGGAGGGATTGGGATTTCTTTAGATGTAGCATTTCTAACAGAGGTGGGTCAGACATGGCTTTCTAAGTTAAGCAGAGATCGCCTCTAAGTAAACAATATGAGACAGAGAATAGCCTGAGTTTTTGAGTCTGTCCATGTAGGACATGTGTTTAAGGCCTAGGATCCTCTTCATGTGGTACTTTTGTGGCCTTCCCAGCTGTTGCATGTGCTAGTGAGGTATATGCCAAATGGGTATTATACTCGATGATTGGCCTAATGAGGGAAGAGTAGAGGGAGACAATGACCTTTTTCTTCCTGGATGCAAAACCTTTGGTAATGTGATGTGCCACATAGAAGGACTTTCTGACCACAGTGGCAATGTGGTGGTTGAATGAGAGGTTGCTGTCAACTGTGTCTCCAGATCTCTTATAATGCCTTCAATGTTCAGTGGGCTCCCATCGATGTGGTCATTAGTGGGAACAGAGTTTTTCCCAAAGGGGATGATGACACATTTTTTTTTTTGGCATTAAGCTTAAGGCCATGGTTTTGACACCAGTCATTGGTCTCAGTGAGGCCTTTCTGTAGGATGTCTGAACCACTTGGGGAGTTAATAATGGCTCCCAGCTTGCAGTCGTCTGCAAATATGGTCAGCCAAAGTCCCTCTGTGTTGGCCTAGACTTCTGAGAAGTAGATGCCAAACACAAGAGGAACCAGTACTGATCCCTGTGGGACTCAACTCGTGACTGGTCGGCAGTCTGACTTGGAGTCCGCTACTTTCACACTGTGGCTTCTATCTGTGAGCCAGTTTGCAACCCACCTAATAATATAGGGGTTGATGCCTAGTTTGATGAGTTTATAAATAATTCCTGAGTGGGGAATGGTATCAAAGGCCTTGGCCAGATCAAGGTAGGCTGTATGAACTGTCTTGCGCTCATCCACAGCTCTGGTGACTGACTCAAAGAAGTCAACCAGGTTGAGCAGGCATGATCTACCTTTCACAAAACCAAATTGCATAGGATCTAGAGTTTGGAGATTTCCTATATCATTGTTAATTAGGTCCATGATGATGCGCTCCATAGCCTTACATATCAGACTCATCAAGCTAATGGGGAGATAATTCCCAGGGTCTGTACTCACTCCCCCTTTATGGAGAGGGATGACTGTAGCAATGCACCATTCGGTAGGGACAAAGCCTGAGGTGAGGCTGTGATTGAACAGGGCACACAGATGTGGTGCCAGTTCACTTTGCAGTTTATGTAGAGCACATCCAGGGGATATTGTCGTGTCCCATGAAAGCTGTATTCTTGGCCTTGGACAATGCAGCTTCAGCCTGTGCTGCAGTAATGCTGGGTGCCTGGCATTCCTCCGGTATTGTGATTGGTCCTTTGGGGGGAGGTAAAGAAGGCACTGAATCTGTCGGCCAGTATGTTGGCAATATCTGTTGGCTCAGTATAAGAGGTACCATTGTGCCGTAACTCAGAGCAAACCTGGGTATTGCCGTGGAGATTCTTGATATAACTATGGAAGGCTTTGTGGTAGTTTTTAGTGTCTGCCGCAATTCTGCCTTCATAGCTGGCTTTAGAGGTTTTGATGAGGGATCTCAACTTTTTGTGCGCATTTGTGCTGTAAAGGAGACCTGGTTTTATTGAGTGTGTATGTTATGTGTCAGTAAAACTGTTTTCCATGCTAAGAACCTCAAGTTTGTCAGATTAGCAGGTTCAAATGGCGTAAGTCTTAACATAAAATTAAGATCCCAAAGAGGGGCTACCAATTTTGTTGCAGGAGTCTTATGCAAAACCCTTTTCAAAAACATTTTGACATGAGACTGCATTGAAAGAGGAGGATCCATGGTCAGACGTGCTGAAATGGCCAATAAATTTACTTTGATAGCGGAATAAGAAAGGCTATAGGATAAGTAACTCCCACAAATATTGTAGAAACAGAGAACAACTTGCCATGAATGGGTGCTGGTTATGTTGTTGGCATGAACTGGAAAACCTTTTCCATTTGCTAATATATGATTTTCTAGTTGCAGGCTTTCCTGCCTTCATTAGTATCTGCTGCATGTCCTCAGTAAACAGGCATCTAAAATGAATTAAGACCCTATTATCCAGGCAGTTAATGGAAGTTGATTGATGTTGGGGTATATTAAATACCCCTGCTCTTGTCTGAGTAGATCTAGTCTGTGAGGAAGTTTGTGGTAATTGCCCCTGTCCATTTCCAATAGAAGGGAGAACCACAGTTGCTTGGGTTTGAAGGGAGTCACCAGAGTCATCTTGGGGAATTCCTTCTAAATCTTTATAAGTACCCCAGATTTTAGTGGAAAGGGCAGAAAGGCATACAGGAACATTCCTGTTCAAACAAAAGAAAAGGTATCCGTATTCCAAGCCTTCTTACATTGATTTCTGGAACAAAATCTTGCCAGTTGATTGTTTGGGAGGAGGCAAAGAGGTCTACTTCAGTATCTCCCTACAGATGGACTACATTTTGGAAGACCCCCCCCCCCCGATCTAGTTTCCATTCATGAGGATCTGCCCTGGTCCTGTTCAGCTTGTCTGCACACAGTGTTGCTCTGACAGGATGCCTGTAGAGTGATATCGTGCTGTGAAGCTACATCCCACGCTAACATGGCTGAGGTTACTGCAGCAATGATTAATATGATATAAATCAAAGGTGCTTCTGAAAATGACCTATACACTTTAAACATAAAAACATCTAATTATATTAGTCTTAACTACACTGATAGCAATTAAACTTTTCATTTATTCTGTTCCTCTACTCTAGCATTGGATATTACTTTTATTCTATTAATAACACTAAAGTCTTTGCACCATAAAGTTTATTGTTTGGAACTTGATAGAGTGTGTGTGTGTGTGTGTGTGTGTGTGTGTGTGTGTGTGTGTGTGTGTGTGTGTGTGTGTGTGTGTGTGTGTGTGTGTGTGTATGTGTATGTGTGTCTGTATTCCAGAAGAATATTTGCTCAATATTCATCAAATAATGCAATTTATAATATATATATAATATTACTCCATTGACAAAGCAAGCCTAACTTAGTTTTAAGGTAGATGACTACAATACATATCATTGCATTCTTCCCTATTATATTGATCAGTAATATATAATCCTCTGAGAACTTAAATGCATACTTCTAAATAAATGCTAAGATTAAGATTCAGCATTTTCCTGAGTAGATGCTTCACAGAGACAGAGAAAGTGGTTAAAGCCTCCTTATAAGAATACCTTTTCTCCATTGTGTACATTTATTTATATAACATCCTCCATATAACATTTTCTGTGTTGCTGTCTATGCGTTTTGTCAGTCACTCATTTATTCTCTGATGCCTACTTTATGCTATTCAGGGGTACATGGGAGGTGGAGTCCATCCTGGCAACCACTGGGTTCAATACAAATGAGGGGGTCCTGCAAAGAATGCCATTTCTAATTTAAAATCACATCTGGACAAGTATCACAGCTGATGGGGAACAGATATTTTACTCATGTCCCAGTTTAAGGATCGAGACAGAAACATTTCATCGGGTGCTTTATTTAGACGAGCGTTGCTAAATGTTTGGTTTTGTTCACTACTCCCATTTTGCCATAGACTCCTAATCCCAAGATACCACTGATTTGACTTATTTCTATTTCATTGTTTAAAAACAGCACAAAAATGAACTAAGTAAGTAAGCAATACATAACAGTGGGATTACATTCGACTTTTCTAATCCTGTTTACTGAGGAACCGATGCCAATTAAGCAGTGATTGCTACAGAAGTGATTAGAATTTCATGTTACTTGCTGTTAGCTCTGTATTTGTTTTAATGAACATAGAAAATACAAGTATTTTATTTTATAATCTTAGAGTTTAAGAATAACAATATTCCAGACTGACCCCCCCCCCATTATACTTTTTCCTTTATTTTTTTTTTCTTTGTAATTTACTTTATATTTTATAACTAGAAAGTGCATTTGGGATAACCCAACAGTATGAAAGAGTAGACATTTTATTACATAAAAATAGTAATAAAGAAGACATATAAGTTAGCGTAACAAAATATGATGAACATGGCATAACTTCACACCAGCAGCAGACGTTAAAAAACAGATTAAGTACAATATTAGATATAAAATACATAGAATTGCTACAGTTTTGTTACACATGATAAAAAGACTGTTTCTAGTTATAGTATAAATCTAGAAAAATATTATTTGGCAAGTCATCAGTCAGGTAAGAGCTAAAAGGATGGGAGTGACACACAGATATACACAGACTGCTAATGCTCTATACTTAGGTAATAATGCATAACAGCTGACTAGATATTATATGTACAAACTAAAAAAAACATCATGGTATTCCTGTAGGCAGAAAAACAAAATGCACTAAAAGTAAAAAACAAATTTAATGGTAAGCGCTTTCACTGTTAACAACAGCTTCATCAGACATCTCCATCAAAGAAAGCTATCCATTTATATTCAAAATATCCAATCAACATCAAAAAACAATCAACTAATTAAAATATGAAACTCATTCTTAAAGTGCCAACACTTAAAACAACCATCTGTATACATAGTACAAGAACACATTTCAACCTTAATTTCAATGTATGAACACATATATAAAATTATACATTTAAAAACATACACAAACTCAAAAACTTTGTTTCAAAGGTTTCTGTTTTAAAAAAGGTTTTAATGAAACCATATAATTAATATCAGGGGGGTGATCTGCCCTAGAGAATAGAATCCATTTCTGTTCACGGGCCTCTGTCTTATTCTTAATGTCACCTCCCCTTACACTCTCCGCAACAATCTCTAGTACTAAAAACTTAAAATGATGTTGATAACTATTAGACCACACATGCTTAGCCAGAGCATTTGTTTCTTTGTTGTTCCTGATATCTCTTAAATGCTCAAGCACCCATTCTGTAAAGGAACAGTTAGTCTTCCCAGTATAGTATGCACCACAGCAAGTACAGAAGGCATAGTACACTATGTTCTAAGCAGTGCAATCAGTGTAAAATGAAAAATCTACAACACACCTGTGTGTAGGATGTACAAAACTACTACAAACATGCACATATTTACACATACTGCATTTTCTACAAGGAAACATCCCTTTCCTTTGGGAAGCTATCATATGTGGGGTCTCATCTTTTCTGTAGCAAAGCTGCCTTTTAATAGACAAATTATTTTTGAAAGCAAAACTCGGTCTTTTGGTAACTGTCTTTCAGCTTTTCCCAGTTAGGGGTCGCCACAGTGGAACTCCGGTCCGCTAATGATTGGCAGTAGATTTTTATGTGCTGGCTTGCCAGGCCTAACGCACAACCTTCAACGAAGGAACACCCATTCACGCATGTTGACAAACAGAAGACGCTCTAACTGAGACTCGAACATGCAGCGTCTAACTGTGAGGCGACAACTAATTCATCATTCGCATACAAAATATTCCAATTTCTTTCCACAATGTTACAAAACAAATTGATGTCATTGGAATATGTTAGGGGAACCTAACCTTTCTACCATTAGTGCACAATTGTGCAGAGCACTCTCTATTGGGGTTGTCTGAGAAAAATGGCCTACCCCTACCATCTGTGTCTCTGAGTACGGAATTTATACATTCATCAGTTTTTATTTATTTTTTATTTTATTTTACATTTGTTGACCGGGCTAGTCTAGCTGGAAGAATTTCCATTTTCAGTAGAGGAGCCGGGAGAAAAAACTCCCACAAAGTGAGATACATTAAGAAGAGAAGAAAAAGTTTACACACACAAATTGTTATATAAAATGTACTAACAGTACTAATAATAATGAACATCTAAGAGTTAGCAGTGATTTTGGAAATGCCTTTTAATGTTTTGTTTGAAGAGGGGCAACTTCCATGTTTCTTTCTGCTTATAACCTTTATCAATGAAATCTTGTCTGAGTTGGTCAAAGGCTTCTTTCAACTGTGTATCATCACCATGTAAGCTCATCATCCTAATAAACTGACCGGTAAGGACATTCCTAGCAATATGTGAATGATTACTTACCCGAATTAAAAAGACGTAAAATCCAAAATCCAAATGATCACAACTCCAAAAGTGGTAATTTAAGAAAGTCAACAGTCAGCAATGTCAACTTTACCAAACCTACCTGGACTTCTGGTTATGTCCTATTAATGTTTTGCAGGGGGGGGGCAAGCCCCCCCTGCCCCCCTACACACCCTGCTACATATATATATAAATATATATATATATATATATATATATATATATATATATATATATATATATATATATATACAAACTCCGAGATTGCACTACAGTGAGGGGAAAGGGGAAATTTCCTGATCCCCATTATAGTGTGATCTCCATCCAAAACAACAAATCCACAACAGTGAATGTTAGTGTGCATTCGCTGTCGTGGATTCAAACATTTAAAATCAACATTACAAAATCTTGGAAGAGTGGCATTCAACCTTCCAAGGTTCATGTAACTGTCTTCTGAAATTTTGATGGTAAACCTAATTTGGTAAACTGGTCTATATGATTATTAATGCATATAAAGCACATACTAGCTCACACCTTTACAGACATTAAATGTTATTTTTTTGTTAGGAAGACAATCACATCCTTCAAGAATGGCAAGATCAGCACCAACACCAGTTCAATTCATCTCCAAGAGAATCCGCTCAGTCAATCTACAAGAGACTCTGAAAGTGACCGGACATCTAGAAGACCAAGTCTGACTGGGGCAGAAAAATGATATGATGCCATGAAAACACTGCAGACACTGCAGAAGAGACTTCCTGGTGACTCATGATGGAAAAAAGAAAAGTAATCTGACAACTCATGAGGCAATTGAGCAACAAAAAAGTGCCATCCTGCAAACCAAAAGCTAATCACCTATTAATAAAGAGGACCAGGAATCCAAATCTTCATGGAATAGAAGTCATAGGACTGTAGGATCATAGGAGGTTACTAGGCTAATGGCCCTATAGTCTTTTTAAGCCTAGCCATTCATGCCTAAATTTCCCCAGTTATCAATGCCCATGGGCTAGAATGGCTTGATATATGCCTGTGTCTTAGGGCATCTACAACTGCCCCTGTCCATAAGGGCCCCAGGTGCCAAGCCGGGAAGAGGTTGCAGTTCCATCCATTGGTCCAAACTGCATTTGAATATGATTAGGGAAGAGCTCTCTTGTTTTGTTTATGTCACAGACAAGGTTTACATTCTTAGATCAGGTAATTCTACTGCTGTTTGTTTTGTGAATGCATAGCAGATCCATCAGCGATGGATCAAAGAATGCTTAATAGGTTCAGACAAAGATAACCCCTCGGTAGTCTGTAGGAGACTGAGTACTGGGACAGGGCTTTGAGATGGTCTACATAAGACATATTAGTTACATCTTTAGTGAAGACTCTCTGTGGCCACTCCAGCTTTGCAAATACCTGCCAAAGGGTGCATTATACTCAATTATTGGTCAAATGAGGGCTGAGTATAGTGGGACTATGATCTCTTAGAACTTGATACCATGCACATACTTATAAGTGGTGCCACAAAGCATTTTCTCTCCACCATGGATACAATGGTCAAACTTCAGGTTAGTGTCAACCTTAGTTCCTAAGTCCCTTACCAATGGGTCTACTCTTAGGAGAGTGTTACCACTGTTGTAATTTGCAGTTGTGGTTGGCTTCCCAAAGGGTATACTTGGTTTAAGTCATGGCTCTGGCACCAGATATTTGTCTATGTCAGACTCTCTTGGACGATATCTACATCTTTGGAGGATTCAGTGATTGCACCCAGTTTTGCAGTCATCAGCAAATTCGGTGAGCTGAAGTCCCTCTACATTTGCCTTGACTTCAGTGAAGTATATTCCAAATAAGAGAGGTCCCAGTACAGAGCACTGTGGGACACCACTAGTAACAGGCTTCTTTGTGGAGGTGGATTCTCCCAGTCTAATTTCATGTGTTCTTTCTGTGAGCCATCTGACTATCCATTGGGTGACACAGGGATTTATGCCTAAATATGTGAGTTTGTCTATAATACCCAAGTGAGGTATTATGTCAAATGCCTTTGCCAGGTCAAGGTAGGTAGTATGTACCATTTTGCCATTGTTCACGGTGTGACACAAGGGAAATACTGCCAGCCCAGCTATCTGGAATTTTGGAAATAATTATATGTAATTTGTGAATAATATAACATGAGTTTTATCGATTATGACAGAAGGAGATACTGGCAGCACAGCTATCTGGAATTTTGTAAATAAGTCTATGTCATTTGTGAATATTGATATGATTTATACAGAACTGTATGTTATGTACTGAGCTAAAATGTAACCACAGCATGCTCTGCTGGCTTAGAATAGAAATATATATAAACTATTATAATTGTGTAACTGTATAGGCTTCAACAGTAGAAACTGGGACATAAAAGGTTAACTTGCAAAACTTCACGAAAATAAGTTGAAATTAAATTGTTTTACAACTGTGGTATAAAAGTTATCTCTCAGTTTCAGTGTAGCAGACAATGTCTAGAGCTAGACTTTTTTGTATTGTCCTGGAAGAGACATAATTATTAGTTTTGAGATGCAAAAGTGTTTTATTGTTTTATGACTTTCAGGATCTGCAAACATTGGATAAATATGTATTTTTCACAGAGAGATGCTAAAAATGCTTGTACTTTCTGACAATGGGGTAGCTTGGGAACTAAAGTCAGGTGAGTCCAAGATAACCCAGCAGTAATATTTTATTTATTCATTTATTTATTTATTTATTTATTTATTTATTTATTTATTTATTTATTTATTTATTTTACATTTGTTTACCAGGAAAGTCTAAGTCTTGCAAATCATTTTACTACATCATTGAAAGTATTCTGGGTTAGGGTCATAAGCTCAGCTGAGGAGGAGGTGGTACATATTAAAGTAGAGTCATCCGTGTATTGGATGCAGGTGGCCTTGCGAGTGATGGTGGGTAAGTCATTGATAAAGACTGAGAAGAGTACTGGTCCTAGTATGGAGCCTTGGGAGACTCCTAGAGTAATGGTTAGATGTGTGGATAGGGTATTCTGCCATAAATCTGCTTGTTGTCTATTAGACACGTAAGATTGGAACCATTTAATATAGCTACTATTCAGTGACAGTTCCTTTGGGGTACGGAGAAGCAGTTGCTGACTGACCATATCAAAGGCCTTAGAGAGATCTAGGAAGAGAGCAGAGGTAAGTTTATTATTGTTTCGGTTGATGTTGACGGAGTTAGAGAAGGATAGGAGGGCTGATGTGGTGCTGTGGTGTGGTCTAAAACCATGCTGAGAGTTGGCCAGTAGTTTATTTTGGGTGAGATAGTGCATTAATTTGTTGTGGATGCACTTTTCCATAATTTTGGCCAATGGTGATAGTATGGCTATTGGCCGGAAGTTTGAGAGGTCTGAAGAATTCCCTCCTTTATGAAGGGGAATGACATGAGAAACCTTCCAGAGAGAGGGGATAGTGGCTTCAGTCAAAGTGCAGTTTATTATGATCAAGACATGGTATGCAATGGCATCTGCTCCTTTCTGTAAATATTCTGGTGGGAGGAGATCAGCTGCCAGGGTAGTGGGCTTTAGTTTGTTAATTAGAGATCAGATGGTGGATGTAGATACAGGTTGGAAGGTGAAAGGGAGTGGGCTAGTGGTTGTGGAGGAGTTTTGAAAGGAGCTGGTGGGGGGTAGTTGGCTAGCTAGTGATTGGATGGTTTTGGTAAAAAAATTGTTAATGATGTTAGCTGTTTCCTCTGGAGTTTTGAGGTCACAGGTTGAGGGTGTGGGGGTGGAAGTCTGGCCAGGGTGGAGCAGTTTGTTTATGCCTGCCCAAAATGTTGAGGTTTGTTCTGGTGTTTTTGCTGAAGGTGTTGATAGAGGGGTTTTTTTTGTATAACAGTGTGGCTTTCTTGGTATCATTCCTTAGTTGTCGGAATTTAATATAGTCAAGTGGGTCTTTGGAGGTGTGCCATTTGTCCCATGGTTTATTTCCTGCTGTGATTTTGATTTTGGTTACTTTAGAGAGCCATGTGGTGGTCTTAGTTTTGGCTCTGAGGGTGCAGATAGGAGTGTGGGAATCTAGAATGGAGAAAAATTTAGAATTAAAGTAGGCTACAGCATCATCTAGTGGAAGTTCTTTAAGTATGGCCCAATTGCATGCTCTGAGTTCATTCTGAAAGTCAGTGGAGTTAAAGTTCTTGTTGTTTCTGTTAGATTTATATAGAACTTGGTGGTGGTTATCTACTTTAATTATGTAAGTGAGTAGGTGGTCACATGTCATCTGGGAGGGTACACGTGTTATACAGGTCTGGGTGATTGTTGATAAGAATCCAGTCCAGGATACTGCCTTTGTAGTTGGATTTATTTATTCTGGTGGGTGAGGATATAAGTTGGGTATAACCATGAAGGTTTATATGGGTTTAATATTAATTAAAGAACTCTCTTAGAGAGAGACTGGCCATTTTGTATTTTGTCTTTGACCTAACAAGAACATCCACTCATCACCACAGCTGCACTTGCCTTGCTGTAAGTAATTTTTTTTAGGACTTAGCAAAGTTTAGATGTTTTCTGTATTTATTTGAAACTATCCTGCAATGTTGTTTAAATATTTCCTGTGATTTTGAACCCTGAAGTCACTGTGAATACATATTTAGTATTATTTTGTTCTTTTATTATGTATTATTAAATATATTTAAACCTATCTTCGTGGCTGATATTTGTGAGACATATTTAAGTTCTGAGAGTAATTGCATTTGTATTTGGTGACACTGTACAGGCCACTCCTAAATAGCCTTGCTCTTGGTCAGACTACCATTTGGATTATAGTAATATTACACAGTAAGATTGGACACTCTTTAAGGGCCTTAAAAGTAGCTGATAAGAGTGGTTGGTAGCAGTGGAAACAACCGTTTAGACTGGGCAAAGGGGGCATAGCTAGTAAACCTGTGTCAGCCATTCCCAGGTGTGTGTGTATGTTTGTATATAAATCAAATATCAAAGTGTGTCTGTGTCAGCTACTTGGGCAGGGACATGAAGCACTGTTTGTACAGAGAGGTTGCTGGAGGTCTTAGCTTGACCACTCAGCTGAGATCTCAAGTCTATAGCTGTGCCAGTGGGGAGTCTTATTGGAGATCTGAAGAAGAGAGAGAAACCAAAACCAGACTGACTGTGATCTCTGTGTACTCTTAAGGGAAATTATACTTTGCTGTGTGTGTACTTGTCATCCTCCCATTGTATACATCATCCACTGTTGCCAGTGGTGAGGATTGAGGCTCCTTGATTACTAGGTCAGTGCAGGGGCATCACCCATGGCTCTAGTGACCTTGTCAAAGAAGTCCACCAAGTTTAGTAGGGAGGACTTCTGAAACTATACCAGGATAGGTTCAGTGTTTGAAGATTTCCTATGTCTTTGTTTATCAGATCCACAATAATTCTTTGCATGGTCTTGCATATAAGTCAAACTTATGTGTCTGTAGTTCCCTGAGTCTGTTGGTGGTCCACTTTTGTGTAGAGGGATGACAATTGCAGTCCTTTATTCCGTAGGTTGAATACTGTATGGAGGCTGTGGTTAAATAGAGATTCTAGTGGGTCTGACAGGTCATATTTCAAGCTATTTAGGAGACATTGTAGAAATTAAAAAAGGCATAAACCCTATTTGACTTAGAAATGGGGTCCATTCCTGTCATGGTATTAGAAACCCGAAAGACTTGGATAAATTAAAAAAGACACTCCTTGGATATTAGGATCCACTAATGTATTATGTTTAAGTGTGGACAGTGCAGTGAGGACCTATTCTATAGTGATAGTCTGTGGAGAAATGGTAGAGGGTATTTCCTGGTGAAAACTGGGGGTGATGGGGGTGAAATTGGAGCTACATTTACTGGCCACCAAACTTTCTATATTCCTTAATCTGGTATAGAAGTTTCATTTACTATTAGTTCATCTCACTGATAGGTATTTCCTAAAGGTTGGTTACATAACTGAAAAATGCCTTATGGTTATCCTTAGCCTGGGAGGCTATTTTTATCTCAAAGTTGGCTTTAGTGGACTTGATTAGTCCACTGAATTGCTTATTGAGACTGATGAGGGAGATTTTGTCCTTTGGGCAATGCCCTTCCTATTTTTGGGCAGGATTTTCTTTCTGCTGTTCTACAACCTATTTATAATGGGGGTTGACCAACAGTGCTTGTTTTTTGAGATTGTCCCAAGTTTATTTTAGTTTGGTACTGCTGTTTCTATGCAGTCACTTACGTGCTTATACAGGGTTTGCATAAACACTTCTTCATAGGCCACCGTGTTCTCTGAGTTTGGTGGGTCTTGGAATTTAGCTATGCCTTCACTTAATAGGAGGTATTTGTGATGCCTATGCACTGGCCCAGCAATCAAGGAGCCACAATCCCTATACCTAACAGCAATGAGGGGTAGCCACATTGGGAAGGATAACTAATACATACAGTAAAGTACAATTTCCCTTAAGACCACACAGAGATCACAGTCAGTCTGGGGCTGGTATCTCCCTTTCTCTCCAGATCCCCAATAAGACTCCCCACTGGCACAGCTATAGGGTCCAGATCTTAGCCTAGTGGGCAAGCTAAAACCTCCAGCACCCTCTCTGTCCAACCAGTTCTTTGTGTCACTGCCCAAGTAGCTGTCACACACACACACTTTGAGATATGAGTTATATACAAACACACAGAGACTCCTGGGGAAGGCTGACACAGATTATCTAGCTGTGCCCCCTTTCTGCCCAGTATAAAAGGTAGAACCAGCTACCATCACCTACTAATATTTATCAGCTATTAAAAAGGCCCTTATCAAAGGGTGTCCAGTTTTACTGTGCAATATTATTATCCAAATGGTAAGTGCAACGGAACAGTCAAGGCTTATTTGGAGTGACTTGGACAGCATCACTATATAGATGCAATGTACTCTAGAGCTTAAATTATGTCTACACAGAACAGCCGCAGTTGAAAGGTTTAAAAATATTTAATAATAAATGATAAAAACACAAGACAATACTTCTTACTGCACAGTGCTAGTCAAGAGTTCAGACACAGGAAAATGCAGACGTCAGTACAGAAAAATAATGTCTGGTCTTCCTATTTCTTAGCTATTTCTAAAAAAGACACTGAAGTCTAAGATCCTACTTACATACAGAATACAGGCAGATACTGGTGAGCTGGATGTTCTCAAGACAAATGCCAAATGCGCTCTGATTCTCTATCTTTAAATTGATAACACAGTGCTGCTTCACATTACATCATTATTAACAATTTTTTGTTTTCCCAGGCTAACAGAAACTCAGAGGTTAATAGCCCTTTTGATCTTGCAGCTAGTCAGGAAGCCAGAGCAATAAAATAAATTACATATGTAAATTCTAGCCTTTAACTCTGGCCTCAAAACAATAGGAAGAATTCCTTCATTTAGACATCTCGGCTCTGAGTTTTGACATCAAATAAGTACACAATGCGTGACTTATCAGCTTTCCTACAACAGAGCGCACTGTTGTTACATTTTTGCAGTTCCACATTTAACACCATTTTTCCCATTTAAGAGAACAAGCCTGTGGCTTATATTAATATTTACTAATGACAGAATTATTTACAAAATTCTACCTGGCTAGGCTGGCAGCCTTCACCTATCTCCCCATATCTTCCCTCCTGGAGAGCTCAAGCTAGTTTTTCAAGTGACCCTTGAGAAATGTTGCTTGACAGGTTATGTCTATCTGAGTATACCTTACCCCATTTTCTGTCTTGAGAGGCCATCTGCATTGGCATTGCTAATCCCACCACTGTGCACTGACATATCATATGCTTGCAACCCTAGGCTCCATCTTAGCAACTTGACATTTTGCTGGCTGGCTCTGTGTAACCATGTTAGGGGAGTGTGCTCTGTCACTACAGTACATTTTCTTCCATACACATAAGGCTAAAGTTTCTGCAGTGCCCACACTATAGCTGGACATTCCTTTTCTACAGCTGCATAGCATTCCTTCCTGGGATGGAGCCTATGACTGAAATAAACCACTGGGTGTTCTTCTCCCTCTGAAGAAATTTGGCTCAGTACAGCCCCCACCCCATGATTAGAAGCATCCACCTGCACAATAAATCCTTTGCTGTAATCTGGACTGGCTAACACAGGGAGTCCTCCCAAAGCTTCTTTCAGTTTCTGGAATGCCTGCTCACATACTGTGGTCCACACTACCTTATCTGGCCTGTTCTTCCTTGTCAGGTCTGTGAGGGGAGCAGCTATGGTACTATAACTGGGGATGAACTTTCTGAGTACCCTGCTGTCCCTAAGAATGCCCTCACCTGTTTTTGGTAACAGGTGCAGGTCATGCCTGAATGGCTTCTACTTTGGCCAGTTCTGGCCTGATCATACCACTCCCCACTATATATCCCAGGTAGGAGACCTCTGCCATACCCAACTGACATTTGCTGAGCTTAATGGTCAACCCTGCCCTCTGTAGTCTGCTCAGCACCTCCCTGACATGCTGAAGGTGCTCTTGCCAGGAATGGCTGTAGATGGCAATATCATCTAGGTAAGCAAAGGCAAACCCTCCTGCTCCTGCTAAGATATGATCTACCAGCCTCTAGAAAAACACTGGGGCATTTTTCATCCCAAAGGGCATATTTGTGAACTCATACAAGCCATAAAGAGTCACAAAGATTGACTTCTCTTTAGCACTAGGAGTCAAGGGCACCTGCCAGTAACCCTTGCTAAGATCAATGGTTATAAGATACTTAGCCCCACCCAGCTGCTTTAGGGCCTCATCTGTCCTAGGCATAGGGCAAGCATCTGACTCTATGTGACTATTTAATTTCCTGTAGTCCACACAAAACCTGGTGCTGCCATCCTTCTTTGACACCAGCACCACTGGGGAGGCCCAGGGTCAGTTGGACTCTTGAATTACCCCTAGTTCCAACATCTCCTGTATCTCCTCCCTCAGAGTCTGTTTGACTCTCTCAGGCACCCTATAAGGGGCCTGCCTAATAAGCCTTTGTGGTCCTGTATCCACCTGGTGCTGCACCAGGTGGGTGCTCCCTGGTTTCCCAGTGAACATTTCCCCAAACTCCTTTAGCACTGCTTGGATATCTTGAACCTGAGTAGGAGATAGCTGTTGGGACATTGCTACCCCTTCCACTGAGGTGCCGGTCTGAGCCTCACTGAAGAGATCAGTCACCAGATCTTCAACAGACTCCTCCTGCAAGCCACTGCAAATATTCAGCACAAGGGTCTTCCTATCATGATAAAGTTTTATCATGTTAACATGGTACAATTTGTGCTCTTGTCTCCTACCTAGCAGTTCTACCATGTAGTAAACATCACTTACCTTCCTTACCACCTTCTAGGGTCCCTCCCAAGCTGCTTGCAGCTTGTTGTATCTGACGGGAATGAAATCCATTACCTTCTGCCCTACAGCATACTCTCTATCTCGAGCATTCCTGTCATACCATACCT
Source organism: Protopterus annectens (assembly GCF_019279795.1). Taxonomy (NCBI): domain Eukaryota; kingdom Metazoa; phylum Chordata; order Ceratodontiformes; family Protopteridae; genus Protopterus; species Protopterus annectens. The sequence goes on along the minus strand of NC_056736.1, from coordinate 687,066,824 downwards.
TTTTCTGTTGTTGGGCTTCTGCCAGGTTCTCCTGGGCCAAGCCCATGATTTCCTTGAGCCTTGTCCTGATGTTTAGGACATATGCCACAACAGACTCCTTGTAAAGTTCACACTCACCTTTCCACTCATCACAAATTAAATCTAGAGGTCCCCCTCACCGTATGCCCATACAACAACTCAACGGGTGAAAAACCTATGGATTCCTGTGGAACCTCTCTGTAAGTAAACAACAGATGGGGCAAATATTTGTCCCACTCCCTCTTAAACTGGTCTGCAAATGCCCATAGCATGGACTTGGTAGTAGAGTTTAACCTCTCAACAAAACTGTTAGTCTGGGGATGGTAGGGGGTGGTTTTCTGGTGCTTCACCCCACGGTACAGACAAGACAGCAGGTCTGACATGAAATTGGCACCTCTGTCAGTCTGTATTTTTTTTTTTTTTTTTTGGGAAACCTACCTTGCTGAAAATCTCTAACAAAGCATTTGCCACTTTTTCTGCCTCAACAGAGGACAAATCCACTGCTTCAGGGTATCTTGTAGCATAATCTACCACCACTAGGATATACTTTTTCCCTGTGGAACTTAGGGTACTCAGAGGCCAAACAATATCCATATCTACCCTCTGAAATGGCTCTTCAATCACAGGCAAAGTCATCAAAGGAGCTTTCACCTTGTCTCCTGCTTTGCCTACCATTTGGCACTGCTCATAGTTCCTGCAGTACCCTGTTACATCTCTGGAAATTCCAGGCGAATAGAAGTTCTGCATAATACCTCTCTTTGTACATTCTATGCCCATATGACCTGCAAAGGCAATATCATGGGCTATGGCTAGAAGTGCCAGATGGTAGGCTCTAGGCACTACCAACTGCTGTACCCTTTCACCTTCTAGCCATCCCTCAGGGGTCCACTCTCTATACAGTAACCCTTTGTCCCAGTATACAGATTCCCCCTTCCCTTGAGAATAAGGTGCCCGCCTTGCTACCTGCCTCGGGCCTTGCAATGTAGTGTCTAAGAGCTGAGCCTGTCTCAACTGTCTCTTTGTAACCCTTCCCAGATCCCCTTCCACAGGAAGTCTGACATCTTCGGACAGTGGTGCCTCACTGTCAGCCTGGGTACACCTACTCACCTCTAGCTTTGCAGTCCCACTGTCCAAGGGAACATCAGTACCCACAAGCAGCTGTGGCTCACCTTCAGTCTTACTGCTACAGAGTAGCTCCCTCCTTGAAGTAATGACTTCACCAGTCCTGGCTGCAAATATGTGGTCTGTCTGGCTCTCCCCAAGGTTACCAGACCCATATGTTTGTCTCAAAGCCTGACTGCATGTAACTGCATTAACACATAGTACTGCCTCATCAAAATCCTTCCCTATCAGGACATCTACAAGATGGAAGTTCGGTACCCCTGTTGTCTCAAGACAACCTGCTATTGGAATTTTGTCTTTCCCACTTACTGTCTCTCTCACCTTTTGTTCCCCACCTTGCCTCCATGGACATATCTATGCCACATGGCCCTAATGGTTGCAGTCAAAACATTTAACTCTAGGACCTGGACATGTACCTGGAATAGTGACTTCCCCTGCCACTGGCAGATTTTGTTGGTGCAGTCTGGGCTGCCCACCATGGCTTCCTTTAAATCCATGAGCAGTACTGGGGGTCCCTTTCCTGTGCAGAGATGCCCTGCTTGCTAGGCTAACCAGATCCTCATGTCCTCAGGCAAAATGCTAAGGGCTTGTTCCCTAACCAAAAGGTCTGCCTGCCCTTCAAAAGTGATGACCTGACATCATGAAAATAACTGCTCAGTTCAGCAACATATTCACACGCACTTTCATCTTTCTTGCGTCTATGCTCATGAAACATTTTCCTATAAGTTTCAGATTTTAGCTTAAAGAATTCTAACAGTTCTTAACAGCAGTATAATAAAAAACAGTCATGATCAGCAAGTATAGACAACACAGTTGCAGCTTTACCATGAAGTAAGGGGGTCAGGAACCGTACCCAGAGCCTTTGGTCAACATCATACTGTTTACATACCTTCTCAAACATATGAATGAAACTATCAAAATTACCCCCCTCTGTAAACTGCGGAAGAAATTCACTGACCTTTTGTGCTTCTGGGGTCCATTTACTCCCTTCCCCATTACCTCCATTACTCTGGCAAAGATCCAACGTGTCCTATTCATGCTGCCTCTGCCGGTCCTTTTCCACAGCTTCCATTTCCAAACGGCTGGCCTCCAACTCAAGTCTCTTTAGCTCCAAATGGATTTTTAAGTCCTTTGCAAAAAGGTTGAGCTGTCCATTCTCTGAGTGTTGTAGATCTCCACGGCCAGTCTGATCATCATCCTGGTTCCTGTTTTCTGCTGCAGCTGTGACCAAAGCTGCAATCATGTCTGCCTTAATCAGGTTTCCCTGCACCAGTCTTATAGCCTGGCACATCTCAGCCAACTGCCTCCTTGTCAGCTTTCCATACTCCTCTGCTAACATGCTTGCCTGCTCTCTCTGACTAAGTTAACAAAAGAAATAAACAATTGTGATCTGAACTCTTGAGTATTGACTGTGTGGCTGATTTAAAGTACAAAAACACCTTCAGTGATCATTGTACACAAGCTACAGTAATTCACTATCCACACCACTACAAGCCAATTAGTACATGCCAACCAATTAGGATGTGGTATGGATATCTCACCACTGCCAAACAATTAATATGTGGTATGGATATCCCATCACTACCACCAATTAATATGTGACACCCATGCGCTGGCCCAGCAATCAAGGAGCCTCAATCCTCACCACTAACACTAGTGAGGGGCATCCACATTGTATAGGATAACAAATCCACACACAGTAAAGTACAATTTACCTTAAAACCACAGAGATCACAGTCAGTCTGGGCCTAGTTTCTCCCTTTCTCTCCAGATCCCTAGTAAGACTCCCTGCTGGCACAGCTATAAGGTCCAGATCTCATCTTAGTGGGCAAACTAAAACCTCCAGCACCCTATCTGTCCAACCACTGCTTTGTGTCCCTGCCCAAGTAGCTGACACACACACACACTTTGAGATATGAATTATAAACAAACACACAGACACTCCTGGGGAAGGCTGGCACAGATTCTCCAGCTGTGTCCCCTTTCTGCCCAGTCTAAAATGTAGTACCAGCTGCCACCACCCACTAATATTTATCAACTACTGAAAAGGCCCTTATCAAAGGGTGTCTACTTCTACTGTGCAATAGTATTATCCAAATGGTAAGTGCAACTGAACAGTCAAGGCTTATTTGGAGTGGGCTGGACAGTATCACTATATACATGCAATGTACTCTAGGGCATAAATTATCTCTATACAAAACAGCCACAGTTGAAAGGTTTAAAAATATTTAATAATAAATAATAAAAACACAAGACAATACTTCTTACTGCACAGTGCTAGTCAAGAGTTCAGACACAGGAAAATGCATAAAATAGCTTCCTATTAGAACAACGAAAATGCATTTTGTCAAATGCATTTTCATCAACACATAAAGAGCGAACAGACAAAACAGCAAAGCAGCTATTCAGCGTATTCTTTCCCTAGTAAATTAGTCACTTGACCGCTTTGTTGCTTTGTCGTATTCTGCACTGTAGTGTGGTCCCTTATCCAGTATAGATCTCGAGCATGAATGTGCAACAGTTACTGACCTTAGGGTTTGGGTACGGGTTAAGGTAAGTGCATATGTATGAAAATGTTTACTGTTTTTTTTTTTGCGTTAGATGTATGGTTGAGTTACGTTTGCATGTGTTTTCAGCTGTTTACTTTTGTTTTGGGGGTAGAATTAGGGTTAAGGTAAGTGTGTATATGTTTGGAACTGTTTACATAAATGTGCAAGAGTTACTGACCTTAGGGTTAGGGTGTGGGTTAAAGTAAGTGCATATGTTTTAAAATGTTTACTTTTTTCCCCATTTGATGTGTGGCTGGGTTACGTGCATATGTGTATTCAGTTGTTTACTGTTTTTTTTGGGGGGTACAATTAGGATTAGGGTACATGTGTATGTGTTTGGAAGTGTTTAATGTTATTTATTTGGTTGGAACAGCGATTTCTTTCCCTAGGAAAGAAATCTCTGCTCTGTGGTGTTGACATTTTCAGCTGTTGCTGAAAATGTGTCGATGAAACATCGTTCACTGTTTTAACCATTTGATGTTTCAATATAGACCCCATAAAATAATACAGTAGAATAGTTCTGACGTAGATACAGAAAACAACTGTCGAATCTTCCTATTTCCTAGCTATTTCTAAAAGAGACACTGAAGTCTAAGATCCTACTTACATGCAGAACACAGGCAGATACTGTTGAGTTGGATGTTCTCAAGACAAATGTCAAATCACATTGCATCATTCTTAACAATTTTCTGTTTTCCCAGGCTAACAGAAACTCAGAGGTTAATAGCCCTTTTGATCTTGCAGCTGGACAGGAAGCCAGAGTAATAAAAGAAAGTATATATTTCAGTTCTAGCCATTAACTCTAGCCTCAAAACAATAGGATAATTCCTTCATTTAGACATCTTGGCTCCGAGTTTTGACATCAAACAATTACGCAATGATTGACTTATCAGCTTTTGTACAGCAGAGTGCACTGTTGTTACATTTTTGCAGTTCCACATTTAACACCATTTTTCCCATTTAAGAGAACAAGCCTGTGACTTATATTAATATTTACTATTGACAGAGTTATCTACAAAATTCTACCTGGCTAGGCTGGCAGCCTTCACTTATCTTCACAGTATTAGCCTAGGAAAAAATCTTAAAAGTTCTGGAGGTTATTGGAAGTTCAGCCATTATATTTATTTCAAGGGTTACCATTTTATGATCTGCTCTGACCAGTGAGGACATTACACAAGGGGAGGTGCAACATTCTATCATATTTGTGAGTACCACATTCAGGATTACACAAGGGGGGTGCAACATTCTGTCATATTTGTGAGTACCACATTCAGGATATTTGCACCTCTAGTAGGTGTGCAAACTAGCTGTTCCAGGATGTTTGCATTGACAAAATCTAGGAATCTTTCAGCCTGCATGTTAGTGGTTGTGTAGGTATTCCAGTTTATGGTGGATAGTTTAAATCACCTATGAATATGGTGTTGGGCTGAACTGTGAGTGACTCCGATGTATTCAAATATGTGGTATGGCTAAGCATGTCATATTGTTGACCAGTCATGGTGTGCTTATATTTTATGTAGAATTATATTCCACCCTTCTTGGGGGTAGCTATTCTAAATGTGTGGAAAGCGTTATAACCTTGTACTGCCAGGAAGCCTTCCACAGCTTTAAATCAAATCTCAGTAACTGCACAGATGTCAACACTCTCCAGGGTGAAGAGTACTTCCAGAGAGTCGAGCTTCTTGTTGAGACTCCTTGCACTGAGCAGTAAAACCTTTTGTTTGCCTTATGTAGAATTTACAATGTTGGAATGTTTATCAGATTGTCATTGCCTAAAAAAAGGGACTATAGGGTGGATAATGCTTTGGCCAACATCAGAAAGCCTAGTTGGGACAAGTGCAGACCATCCCTGGTAAAGTAGCTTAGTCTGTCAATCATGTCCCCCCCCCCCGCCCCATGCTGCAAAATTCTGGATCCCCTTAGAATAACACCAGTAACTAAGTCAATTGTTAAAGTCAGTCATTTTCTGTTTATATTGTGGTATCATCCTTGAAGAAGGTAGAATGCTGCTCAATGCCAGGCTCATACCAACCTGGGACATGTATTCTAAAAGTTCTGTTATGTCTCTCTTTATATAATCCAGGAGGTACATCTCAGGTCATTAACACCCACATGGACTATGACAGAGTCATACTTGTTCAACTTTTGGTTAAATGTCCTGAGTGCACATGTGATCTAACAGATCCTTGCCCTTGATAGGTAACTGACTGTGACTGTTTTTTTCCTGATAGGTAACTGACTGTGACTATTTCCTTGCACAACCTGGTGAGGGGGGCATCAGTGTGTCTCACAACAGAGTCTCCTTTTACAAAGATATTCAGTTGTGTGGCAGTTTGCCTTAAGAGCTCAGATGTTGATACATTGTGAGATATGGTTGTATGTGTCCTGGGGATTGTTTTCTTTGTAGAGTGTTTGGGAGGTTGCTCTGGGCAGCATACGGAAGATCTTTGAGGTTTGGGTAGATAGCATTTAAGAGCCTCAGCATATGTGCAGCATATGTGAGTTTATGTGTCTGATCCACAGTAGGTGCAGTGTGTGTGTTACTGGCAATTGTTTGGAGATACCAGTGTCTGTATGTGAGAGCTTTGCCTCCAAAGACAGTGTAATTACATCTCTCACATACTGAGTCAGTCTGTTTAAGAATAGGGTGGTTGTCAGTAAGCATGAGACCACTGCTACATTGTTTCAGGATGCCCATTTCCACCAGGCTGGCCACAGATACAGTAGAAAAGTGCACATCCATGGCTGTAGATACTCCTTTTTGTGGTCTACAATGGGTGGTATAACTGGAGTTTAGAGCTGTTGGGCTAGGAGGAGAGGTCAAGGATTAAAGGTGCCTGCTTCTATACAGAGTAATGCAAATCATTGCTGCACAGCTCAGCATAAGTTGTAGGAGATGAGTTTGAGAAGAATCCAATCAGTAAACAGTAAAATGCAGCGTGTGTGTGTGTGTGTGTGTGTGTGTGTGTGTGTGTGTGTGTGTGTGTGTGTGTATGTGTGTATATATATATATATATATATATATATATATATATATATATATATATATGTGTGTAGATAAAGGCTCATATCTTGCAGCAACTCGCAATTCTCTCACAAGACACTACAATACAGAGTCCCAGACTAAGAAAAATGCAGTAGAAATGTAATAAATGAGGCTCAGATCCTGCAGAAATTCACAATGTTGTCACTATTGTGAGTGGTACAAGACTAAACTAAGGTCTCCAGACCAAGTAAAATACAACCAGAAAAAAATGCAGTGGAAATGTACTAAATGAGGCTCAGATCCTGCAGAAATTCTCAATTTCTCTCACTATTGTGAGTTGTACTGCAAGACAATGCCCAGAGACCAAGTAAAATACAAACAGTAAAAAGCAGTAGAAGTGAAATAAATGAGCCTCAGATCCTGCAGCAGCTCATAATTCTCCCACTACTGTGAGGGATACTACAAGACTAAGGTCTCAGACCAAGTTAAAATGTAAACAGTTGACTTTTGGTTAAAATCAGGAAAATACAGAAAAGAACAATACACAAATCAGATTAATACTCTGAATATTACAGTGTGCAGTAGCTAAAATGGGATTATATGAAACAAAGGCTACATCAAGCTTTAAGAGTCTAATGACAGTGAGTTATCAGTCTGGCTTATCAATGTCCAGTAGAAATAGCGGTAGGAGGGGCTTGCAAACTCTAATTTGCTTGGAAACTCTAATTTGCAGTAGGAGTGGGCAGCTAAAAAATGTACCACAATGTTTTAAGACTTCAAAAAAAAAAAAACTTTGCAGTAAAACAAAGTTTAAAATTCAAAAACTGTAATATAATGATGACAAATTCAAAAAGTAATGGAAATATCCAATCCTTAAATATAGAAAATCCAAAAATCAATGCAGTAAAACAGCAGTTTTAAATTTAGAGCTCTTGTGGTGAAACAGGAATGTAGGTAAATACATAAATAAGAAAACTTTTTCTCAACTCTATTCACTAATTAGCTAGATCTAATTCCTATTCAATCAATGAATGCAAAAGAAATGTTTCCTAATTGACTCTAGCCAATAACTTTAAAAAAAAAAACATTGCAGTAAAACAAACCCCGGGATTCATGAAACAAAATATTCTGAGCAGGAACAGTGTAGCTGCTCCTGCACAGAATATGGCTGCCAATCGATCCAGCCAACAGCTGATCTCGCGTGCATGAGCCTACCAACACTTTTCCTGCACAGAAAGCCATGCAGAATGCTAATTACTTCATTTTCTGGTGAAAACCATGCAAATGAGGTGAATTAGTGATTCAGGGAGCTTTCAGGCATCTATACAGGAACAGTGCTAGTTGCAGAAATGCATTCAGTTACTAACCGAACACATTTCTACAAATAGCAAAATGGAGGCATGACAGCTGAAATAAAAGCATGTATTATAAACTTTAGGCATGCCAATGGCACAATATATAGCCATTGGCATGGGAAAGTGTTTAATTTAACAAAAAATTAAAGTATTTTTTTTTGGTCGATCTTGGCTGTTTAAGCATAGGACAGTAGCACACAAACGGGATCATGCCGAAAATAAAAAAAAAGATGTAAAAAGTCAATTTAATGGGAAATATGCATTTTGCCATTATAGTCTATGGCATGCAGAATGTAAACAGTAACAGGGAACAGTGGTTGTCAAGGGGGGAAAGGGTTTGTGTATGTGCAATAACTATGGGCTAAGGCAGTGGGGTATGCAAATGAGGGAATATTTATTGAATCACAAAAATCTTCTAAGTCCCAAACTGCACTGAACTGTGTAGGTGCTCTAGCACGATGGTGTAACTAAGAGGAGCAACAGACATAAAAGAGGGTGTGTAATGTTTGCTGTAAGCACATTGGAGCTCTGTTGCCTGGGTTTGCGCTTAGCTAAGCAAAGCTAAGCTAGGGGGTGTGTCTGAGGCTGTATACACTTATTCCATGAACTGAGGAGCATGTTCATGCCCAGTGGAGGGCCATTTCTTCTAAAATGTGTTTGCCTTAACTAAATTAGTGTGCGCGGCACACACTGGGACTTAAAAAAAAAAGGAAATAGCAGTACTGTTTATGTTTAGGCAGAGGGTCCGAGCCTCTGGGCCTAAAAGGGGTGGAGATGGGAAGGGGGGAAAGAAAAAAAAGGGAAATAGCAAAATACAGCTACTCAGATGCAAGTAAAATACCTGGCAGGTGGAATGTCTCAAAGTCAGCCAATCACACAGGTAGAATCTGCAGCACACCACTATAATGCAAACACCTTCCAATCTGTTTTTTTCCCACAAAGATTGCACCATAAGTGTACACAGATGGGGGAATTTTAACTGACAAAACTAGCAAAAAATGTTAGGGGCTGCAGTTGCTTTTATCTATCAGTATGTGCAAACGGCCAAGGGCACTGAGGAGGAAAATGCTGACAACCGACTCAGACCAAGCAGGAGAAGAAGAGTGTTCAGACTCAGGGTAACCTACCAGGGGCTACATGATCTGGAGACAGTAGAGTGCTACAGGGTGGACAGGGACATATTTCAGCAAGTCATTGAGCTGTGCCGGCCTCGCTTCAGACCCAGAACCAACAGAGGGGAACCCATCCCAGTGAATACCAAGGTATGTGTAGTCTTAAGAATACTAGCTACAGGTACTTTCCAAAGACCAACTGGGGATATCAAGGGGGTCTCATAGGCATCTGCATCCAGGATACTCCACCAGTTCCTGAATGCCATGGGACCACAAGCTGCTGAACACATTTACTTCCCCAGCACCCGTGAGGAGAGGACCAGCAATATGCATCTTTTCCACCATGTAGCAGAATACCCGGAGGTACTAGGTGCCATAGACTGCATGCATATCCACATCAGAGCACTACCCGGTGACCAGGGTATGGTCTACCTTAACTGCAAGGGGTTACACTCCATCAACTGCCAGGTTGTGTGCGATGCCCAGGGCATTATCATGAATGTGTATGCTGGCAGCCCTGGAAGTGATCACAACTTCCATATCTGGCATTCATCACAGCTGTATCAGGCATTTGATATTGGGGACATCCTATATGGCCATCTGGTGGAGGATGCTGGCTATGCACTGGAGCTATGGCGGGTCTATATTACAAACTCGAAGTTACTGAACTTCAAATACGATATGGTCGACACAATATCATCGAAATTTGGTAACATTGAATAAGTAATTAAAAAATTAAAAAATGAAAGAAATGAAAACTAATTGCTGTAAGCAGGGGGGCAGGCCACCCTGCACCCTCCACACACACTGTATCTTAAATATACCAACTCCAAGATCGCACTCCAGTGTAGGAAATGGAAGTTTTCCATTTTTGCACTGTAGTGCACTGAAGTGCGATCTCGGAGTTGGTATATTTAAGTAGCGGGAGGGTGTGGGGGTGCAGGGTGGCTTGCCCCCCCCCCCCTGCTTTCAGCACTTACTTCTTCTTCCTTTTATTGTTTTATTATGTATTCAAAGTTACTGAACTTCAATCATATGGTGTCGACCATATGGTATTCAAAGTTCAGTAACTTCGACTTTCTGATATAGACCCGCTGTGGCTGATGACACCCACCAGAAATGCACACACACCCATATAAGAATGCCATAATGAGGCACATGCACAAACCAGAATCATTGCAGAGTGTGTGTTTGGGATGCTCAAGTCACAGTTTTGCTGCCTTGACATATGTGGTGGAGCCTTGCAATACTCTCCAGCCATATGTGTACACATGTTCATAGTATGTGCCATGCTACACAATAAGATCCTGTGGAAACAGCTGCAGCAGGAACAAAATGGCGAAGGGCCACACAGCCCCCCACCATTGCCAAGGTCTCCACAGGCACAGAGGGACTTGGAGGAGGAACATCCTGAGCCTGCCCTGTAGGCAGACAGAGGTGTGCCCACTATGCCCTGGCCTTGGCAAAGAGGCAATGCCTAGCACATACACTGACAGTATAGGGCTCAAAAGACTGATATCTCTCTCTGACTTGCACACACAGTAAAATGGATGCCAAACACCACACCACCTATATCTTACCATGTATAGGCAGTGTACTGCATGAATGCTACATAGTCAGCCCTCAGGCACCGTCCTCACAATTGCCTCAGGCACAAGGTAAGTCAGTCTTCTTAACAATAAATGAATGGAGTAGAATATTCTGATAGCATATCTATAGTATTGATGCAAGCATGCAATGGAATGGGGTCCCTTACTGGGATAGCAGCAGACAACTGACAACTATGTGGGACAGCAGGAAGTGTATGCCCAGTACTGGCTTACCCACACTATGCAGTACCACCCTAGTTGACAAATACTACTGTAGCATATGTGATGAGCTAAATAACTGGGGGCATAGATCACATGCATGGATGTCAAAGTGGGGGTCAGGGGGTCCCATACTCACCCCCAGCCTCACCCAGCAGATAAACTGTAGAAAACCATACAGAAATGTCTGTCAAAGGCCCTCACATGGCGACATCCATAAAATTCCCACCTACAGACTTACACAGTGATATCACATCAGGTCTGGCAGTGACAGTATGGCTCTGAAAGGTAAGAAGTCTGAAACTAAAAATGTTTATGCCAGAACAATCTGGCCTGTGGTTGATACTGTTATGCCTGTTGTCTCAAAGATAGGGCACACCACTATGCTATGTGGGACCAAAATGTTAAGCAAATATCAGCACAATCTGTGCAAATTTGTATTGTGTACAGATGTGACTACCCCCCACCCATAGCCCCATAGAAATGCAGTAACAGTTCCCTAGCCTTAAGCAGCATCCAGCTGTCAACTAGAGTGATGGCTCAACATGAACAGAAAGCAATTGTCAGTAACACCCAGTCAGCTTAACTGGTGACATCCCAGGGGTGTCCACTGCCTGGCAGCCTGGGAACATATGATCATCAGAATGCACTGCCTTGCTACAGATGGTCTGCATCTGTCACATCTGGCCTACGGACCTCTGGAAAATACCCATGTCTCACCCACAGTGCCCTGTTAGGGAGTGTCATGAGATCCATAACACCAACATAACACAGTCTGCAAAATGAAAACAGCAGCCATGCTGCTAACTGCTAGGAACAAACCTGCCAGCCTCAGAGAGCCAGAAGTCTGGACAAAGACATGAATAATGGGGTGATAAAGGTCCAAAGAGAAGGACACCTTTGAAATACTGCTCTAATAATGTTAGAAAGTTGATGGAATGACTGTATTAGCATAGAAGGTCTGAAGGGTATGAAGTATGAAACTGCAATGTCAACTGCCAGTAATATCTGACTTCAACCCTGAGTGACTTATAACTCACTTTTCCTTGAAAACACACTCATTTCGGTAACCAACCAGATATATGAGTCATTAATCTGGACATTCTGTGATACTCTGTACAGTCAACATGCAGGGCTAGGAGTCTAAACATGGGAATGCACTCACTGCAGGCAGTCCTAACCCTGAATGATGGTGACATGTCTGCACCCAGAGAACCCTGGCCCGCATCCATGGTGAGTAACATATCCTTTCCTGATCACTCATCCTATGCAACATCCTGACCCCAAAATGTGGTCAGCCAAGCCAAAGGAGGTGGGCCATACATATATGTGAGAGACACACACACACCTTCAGGCTGGTCAAACAGTCTGACACACACAAGACCCTCCAAGTGCACCCAACCTCTGAGAAGACCCCTATGCAAAGTACTGGTAGCTATAGGCCAACATATCTGACCCAGGACATCCCTCACATATCTTATCCCCTACAAATCTATCTGGAGTCTGCCTGTCACCCTGATCCTGCCTGATTTATATTACCCAACTGTGGACTGGAAATCAGACCATGCCAGAACAGAAATGCACAGAGATTCCATCATTGTAATATATCACCAAGGTGCTGGACCATTTCCACAGCTCCAACAGTCAAATGTTTGTAGGCACACCTCTCAACAGGCTGGATTGTGCAAGAATGCCTAGCATTTTGCCCATAATATTGGTGTGTGCATCATCCATCCAGTATTCCTCTGGTAAATCACTGTGATGATTTGTGGAGGTATGTCACAAGATACTGAAGCAATACATGACACTGTCAAATGTCATATATGTCAGATATCTGCTAAAAGAAACCCTGTAACCCTATCAACCCATACATTACTAACAGAAATAGTCACAATCACCGTATGTTGCCCCATTTTGAGAGGCTATCTGCAGATATCCTGCACCAACAGGTTGAGAGCTACGGCTGTAGCACAAACCAAACCGGACTGGAGTACAACAATCCCTGGAATGGAGTCCCACATTTACTATAGAAGGTCACACTGGGCATGCTCATACACTTAGAGAGTCGTCAATAGAATCTAGGAATTAACAGGCCTTTCCCACCCAGTGCACTTCCCATTGTCCTACTTTAGCAGTACTGCAGATGTCTGTCACCATAGAAGTCCCTTTCGTCTGACCTCAGCCCTATAATCTCTGTGGAATAACTGTGTAACACTGTAGTAATCTCAGTCCTGGCAAATGTATAAGTGTGTGCACATGTCTGCAGGAGCAATATAAGCCTCAAATGTGTGTGTGTGTGTGTGTGTGTGTGTGTGTGTGTGTGTGTGTGTGTGTGTGTGTGTGTGTGTGTGTGTGTGTGTGTGTGTGTTTATACTTTAAAGACTTTGGGTCCATTCAAACCTAGTACACTTCCCATTGACCTACTTTAGCAGTCCTGCAGATAACAGTCACCTTAGACGTCCCTTTCATCGGGCCTCAGCCCTATAAGCTCTGTGGTGCATGTGATAATTGCCTAAAACTATAGTACAACTAACTTGTTAGGAAGGAGTTCTAATCCCAATTCTGGAAAATGTGTGTGTATATGTGTAGTTTAAAGTATTTTGTGGCCTCTCTCACCCAGTACATCACCCATTGCCATATTTTACAAGAGCTGGTGATGTTTCTCACCTTAGGAGTACCGTTAGACAGCCTTCACCCTATAAGTTCCATGGCTCGTGCGATAAGTGCACAACACTGTAGTACCAACAAATAGGTAGGTTGGGGTTCTAATCTTAGTCCTGGCAAGTGTGTGTGCACAAGAACAGTACACTGACTGTAGGGGATTGTTGTGTTTGTGTGAGAACCATATCCAGTGGGGGGTGGGTTTTGCTACTTTTTGCTGCTGTCCACATAGTACTTGTCCCAGTGTCCACATTACAAGGCCCACAGTTGTCATCCACTGTAGAGGGACCTGTAGATACTCTTTAGCCCTATAAGCATTGTTTTGTGTGCAATAACTATGTGACAGTAAGGAATAGATAACAGGATAGGCAGCCCATCTAATCACTGGATATCACTCCCAACTCAGGAATCCTACACAAACACACTCAGGTAGGCAGCAACCCCTACATCAGTTGGTGGCCTGCAAACTGGCTCACAGATAGAACCCACAGGGTGAAAGCAGCAGACTCCATGTCAGACTGCTGAACAGTCACAAGTGGATTCCCATAGGTTGTGGACCTCAGTCCCCTCATGTTTGGGATCCACACCTCTGAGGATCAGCCCAATACAAAGGCGCCCTGGCTGGCAATGTTTACAGATGACTACAAGGTGGTTGCTATTATTACCCCCACATGAGGTTGACATCCTTCACAAAGGCCTCTCTGAGACCTATGACTGTTGTCAGAACCATGAACATAAGCTCAATGCCAGATGATGTGCCGCCAACCCTTTTGGATACAACATGGTTCCCATAAAGTAATACAGTGATGGTAGTCCACAGAACACAGAACTGGGGACACAGGTTGACAGTCAGCTCTGTGGTGACCACCACAGTGCCACTGTCTTCTGAAAGTCCTTCCATGTGTCAAGTCTCCTGACTAAGAGTGTGGAATCCGGGAAGTAAAAGGACAGTGTTTCCCTGCACTCTCCCCTAAGTAGGCCAATCAGTGTGTACTATGGCCTATTTGCCATGTGCCATACTGGAATCCTGCAACAACAGGAGAAGCTGCAAATGTACTTCACAAAGTGGATCTTAGGTACTACACACTAGCTCCATATGGACAGACTCCAAAAACTCCATTGAATCTCTGTCTCATTTTGGCTACTTAGGTGTGATCTCTGCCTGACATACACAAGCATGTCTGACCCAACCCTGTCAGGAATGCTACATCTGAAGAAACCAATCTGTCCACACAACATGCCCAGATACCTCAACCCCATCCTCACAATCAACAGGACATGCTGGAGGGACAGGTTCGCAACCCAGAGACTGACCACGCTATGAAATAGACATCACATACATGGCAAGTAGAGCACATCACTGGTCCTCTTCAAACAAAATCTGGAGGCGTGGAAGGGGAATAGAATACCCACCCTGGGGATCACTCCAGTGACTATACTCAGTAGACACACTGGGGTGTATCATCAGGGGGTATGATGCTAGTGTATTCCCATGGGCTAGCCTTGTAAAGACTCCATGGCCATTTGCCACGTACACACCTATGAATCTTTGAACCTATGGATCTCAGTACTATCAAATGTGTGTGTGTATGCATTAGTGTGTATAAAAGTGTTTGTGAGTGTGTAAACATGTAGGTGGAAGTAGATGGTGGCCTGTCTCACCCAATACAAATACCATTGCCATACCTTGCAACTGCTGTAGATGTTATTCACTATATATGTACCTTGGGACACCCCCCAACCTATAAGCTCTGTGGTGTGCGCAGTAACTGCATAACATTATAATACCAATAACTACATAGCTAGGGGTTCTCTTATGATACCTGGCAAATGTGTGTGTGTGTATTATTGTGTGTAAGTGTGTATATGTATAGGTTACAATATTTTGTGGCCTCTCTCACCCAGTACATTTCCCATTGTTATAATTTGCAAGGCCTAGTGATGTCCCTCACCTTAGAAGAACATTTGGACAAGTGTCACCCCATAACCTCTGTGGCAAGTGCGATAAATGTATAACAATGTAGTAACAATAAATAGATAGGTAGGGGTGCTAATCCCAGTCCTGGCAAATGTGTGTGAGAGAAGAGTGTCTTGTGTGTGTTTGTTCATGTGAGACCGACATCCATTGGATGAGCATGGATTCATATTTTATGCCATGGTACTCACAGTACACATTCCTAGGTCTACCGTATGAGGTCCACTGTTCACATCCATGATCAAGGAGTGTGAAGGTCTCCCCTCACTGTCTATCCATGACCTCAGTATGCTCATGGATGGCTGCAGTGAGTTCACAAATATCGCCATGGACACCAGGGACATGCTTATCCATGAGCCTGAATATATGTCTGGTGTTACATTCATTACGTGCCTGTGCTTCCATGATGGCCCAAAACATGCATCTGGTGACTGCTGCTGTGGCACTTGCAACAGGCACATGATGGACATGATGGGCTGCAATCCTCCTCCGAGCATCCCTGCCCATCTGCCTGTGTGGGACTTCACCAGCACTCTGGCGATGGCTAGTGCCTGCACCCTCACTTGCCATAGTCACCACAGTAGCCTGTTCCATGGCACCACCAGCCAACTGTCTATTATCTGTGGTCACTGGTGATGAGGTATGTGTGGGCATTGTGACTGTGTGCAGGGATGGGGTTGACAATAGTGGGATGCCAACCAGTGGCACAGGATCAGCCCCTGACAACCCCACCTGTGCCTCAATATGAGTTTTATCATGGTCAGATTCTGCAGAGACACTGACATCAGTATGAGAGCAGGAGGGACCACAGCCACCATGTCCACCTGTGAGGGAAAAACAACATATGTAAATTACTACCTGCACTGTAAGGTTTGCTGGTATACACACACACACACACACACACACACACACACACACACACACACACACACACACACACACACACACACAGGTGAGGTGCCTCAAAGGCATTACACAGACCTCACATTAGCCGACTGGGAGCATTCAGACAATAAAATACACACTCTGGACAGACCCTCAGCATCATGCAGTGCAGCCCTTTCCAGTTACCATTACTACTAATATACACCTCTGGGATATGTGAGTGGTGTTAGTAGGTGATGGCCCTTTGCCTAGCACACACTGCACCCATGTAAATTATTGCTGTTCACCTGTATAGCACTGTGGCAACTCCTACAGAACATACCTCCCAACTGTACAGGGTTCTGCTGAATGTCTACATATGTGGCTCAAATGGTTGGTTTGTTAATCATAACTCCTGTGTTTGTCTGATACCTGACTGGGTTGACCTGTGGATTGGTGTCACTAATTAATGTCCTAATTTGAGGTGCAGACTGCATAACCTGCAGTACATGTATGTTAAAACAAAGCCGGTTACTCAAAAAACTTCCCAAGCTTACAGTGGATATAGTAAGTGTATACACACCTGTTAACATGCCAGGTTTTGGGTTATATCACATGACACCTCAGCAATCAGGTCATAACATTGCCATCATTTCATATGACATATAACCTGTGCAATCCAACTGAAGAACATACACACCAGTTACAGGTAACATATGTTAAATGAATTAGGTACAATAGATTGGTTGCATGAGTGTGCAGACCCTTAAAGTAATACTCTGTTAAAGCACCTTTTTATTTAAGAACAGCATGCAGTCCTCTTGGGAAGGTGTCTATCAGCATGGCATATCTTGACTTGCCAATGTTTGCACACTCTGCCTTGCAAAACACATCCAACTATGTCAGATTGCAAGGACATCCCCTGCGCATTGCCCTCTTCAGGTCACCCTGCATATATCATATTGCACGTAGGTGTGAGCTCTGACTCTGCCAGTGCAGAATGTTGTCTGTGTTCTGGTGAAGCCATCCTTTTGTTGATTTGGATGTATGGTTTGGGCCGTTGTTGTGTGGAGAGGTGGAATTCCTCACCATCCACAGCTATGTGGAGGAAGGATTGGAGCCACAAAGGACCAGTGTTTGGAACTGTTCATAATCTCCTCTAACTTGGCTACAGCCCCAGTTCCAGCTTGTGAACAGCAACCCCATAGAAGGACACTACCATCACCATGCTTCACTGTGGGAGTGTTGTTGTTGTGGTGATGTGCAGTGGTGTTCTTGCACCATACACACCTGTCAGAATTGTGGCCAAAGAGTTCAACTGTGGTCCCATATTGCCATAACACATTTTCCCACTTGCATTTTGGAGACCTGATGTATTGTTTTCAGACTTTCACCAGGCCAGGATATTGTTTGGTGTGAGGAACTTCTGCCATCTTCCAACCCTACCCTATAGGCAGGGCATATGGAGACCATGGAAGATTGCTGTGACATGTAGTACACACCCAGTACTTGCCAGAGATTCCTGCTACTCCTTCACTGCTGCTGTAGGGCTCCTGGCAGCCTCCCTGTCCAGTTCTGGTCTTGTACTCTCATAGACTTTGGTGGGATGTCCAATTCTTCGCAATGTCACTGTAGCCCCATATCATTACCACCTTTGATGATTGTCTGCACTGTGTTCCATGGTATGTGCAATGCTGTGGAAATGTTTTGCTACTCTTCTCCAGGCTGATACATCTCATACATGTGGTCCCTTAAAAGCTTATATACATCTCATACATGTGGTCCCTTAACAGCTTAGTCAGCCCTATGGGAACCATGGCTGTTGCTGTAACAGGTGACTGGATATATGTTAGGATAATCCTGGTATGACAGTTGACCATTATTTGATGTTAATAAAAGAGTCTCTGTCATTGCTAGTAGTTGTGTATCCAAGAAGATGTACTGCTGTAGTTATATCGAAAGCTGCCTCAACACAGTAGTAGCTTCAGCTTGTACACACATATGCATCTAGGTTGTTGTACTATTGATATGTTTCATTATTGTTCCCCTAAGTGATTTGTTTGCTTTACAATTGAATTGTGCAGGTTATAGGTCACATGAAAGGTTGGCAGTATTTTTAACTTGTCTATTGTGCTCTTGTTTTTGTATATCACAAATGCTTGATATTCTAACAGGTGTGTACACTATTTATATGCACTGTATACTACTAATTTATACAATATGACCCTAGTTTTGGGCCTTTGTCCCCACATTTTGTCAGTCTTTGTCCAGATGTCCTGCAATGACAGGTTGTGAGGTATGCTACAAATATGTGATATTTCCTGCAAATAGGCCCTTATGATGACCACTGTGATGCAATGCAGTAAACACTACCACAAGTGCACATGCAGATATTGCCAAATGGCTGAGTGAAACAGTTGTGTGCATGGTCACATGCATTAACTTTAGCATGCCTGGGGTACTGGTGAGCCACAACAGGAAAATCCCATAATTACCGGCTTCAGGCTGCTGTCCCATGTGCAGACCCCATGTGCAGACCAGAGGGACATATGTAGTTATGAGGGAGAGGTATTGTCAGCAGATTCACATTAGACATTGGTACAAGATGAATGCTACGTTTCTGCACAGGTACAGTACACGCTGTGATATTACATAATTTGCTGTCCTTTACCATAGATGTGCACTTGTGTGCATTACTAAACCCCACCCACTAAACCATTTTACACTGACATATGCATCTAGAGACTCTATAGAAGACAGTTTAAATGCTACCTCATTACATTGATGTGCACTTTGGCCTTACCTGGATGCTCCTCGCCTGTTGCCTGGGTGCCACCCACCTCCATGACTGCTGTTTCCTGTGTTCAAGTTTGTGTAGGGGGTACCCCAAGGTTTAGCAAGGGGCTCCTCTGTTGCCGTAAGTGGGGCCTGTATGGCTGACCACCACCCCCACCAGTAGCAGTACTGTCCCTTGCTACAGCAGCAGCCCTTTGCCAGGCACGACATATCAGGTCAATTGCCCTATGCCTGACCTGATCATATGTGCATCCATAGTGGGCCAAGATGTTCACTCTGTGGACAATCTCATCCCACAGGGTAGTCTGCTCGAGCAGATTTTGCCGGCTACGGTCATGAAGGATGGCATAGTTTAAGATTATACCTTCTGTGATTGCTGCTATCTCCACATCAGTGTAAGGCAGTTGCAGCTGCATAGCACCTGGAAGACATAAACAGGGAAACACATCACAGGACCTCAGACATTGCCCAAAGTTCTTTACAGAGCAGGCACATGAATATGGACTATCATTAGCCACCACTTACAAACACATCATACATCACATGGGATCACCAAATACCAATAGTCCAAAAGATAGATGCTAGAAAACTAGATATAGTGGTCCAAGAAAAGAAGACAAAAGTAGCATTGATCATTGAAATCACCACACCTAGTGACTACAGTGTCTTGCATACAGAGAGACACAAAGTCATAAAATATCTTGATCTGCAGGTAGAAACAAGAGCCATGTGGTAGAAAGATGCCCAGAGAGTTCCAATAGTAGTAGGAGCAACTGGTCTTATAAAAAAGAATTTACAATTGTATTTAGATATGTTACCAATTAATGTAACACTGTACGAATTGTAGAAGGAGTCATTACTGGGCACATTGTGGGTGCTGTGAAGAGCACTTTTGGCTAACATCAAAAAGTGAAACAATACTAATTTCATGAACTTTAATCATACTTTGACTTAGGAATGGGGTCTATTCCCGTCATGGTATTAGAAACCCAAAAGACCTGGATAAATTAAAATGACACGTCATACCCCTGTACCTGACAGCACTGTATGAGCATGCATTATACTCCTGGTCCTGATGTGTCATGTTCCCCCCAGTGAGGGCCAGTACATTGCATAAACCACCATTCATCAATCACGTTTGTGTAGAGGGATGACAGTGGCCGTGTTCCTTGCAGATAGAATGTCAATGGTGCTCAGGCTTTGCTTGCATACACTGTGCAATGGAGCTGGAAGCATATGCCTGGGTTCATGTAGGATGCAGACAGGAATGTTATCAGACCCCAAGGAGAGTTGCTTTTGTTAACTTTGATTAGGCAGTTTACACCTGATCCATGATGATGAGGGGAGGAGTGCATTTGCTGTGCATATCCACTTATACTGATGGTGAGCCA
This sequence comes from Protopterus annectens, assembly GCF_019279795.1. Classification (NCBI taxonomy): domain Eukaryota; kingdom Metazoa; phylum Chordata; order Ceratodontiformes; family Protopteridae; genus Protopterus; species Protopterus annectens. The sequence continues at coordinate 687,046,187 of NC_056736.1, read as the reverse complement.
GGGGGATGATGTTTACCTTAAACCTATCTGCAGCAGGTTGGCTGTAGCTATGGTGTGTGTGTATGTGCTGTGATTGACCACCATTACAGGGTGGGTTGGGTTGTTGCCTCTGAGACTGCAGACATATGTGAAGATGGCCTTATGATTGCCCTTAGGGGATGTGTCCAATTTGTACTCATAGTTAGCCTTACAGTAGTCCACCTGTAACCTAATATGCTCGTTCAGACAAAGGTTGACATGTTGCCCAGTTGGTATCTGCTCCTACTTTGTCCTGTACAGCCAATATAGCATCACATTATGTGCTTTGTGCATTGCTGCTGTCCAGCAAAGGGGTTTTCTCCACCTTGGTGGAGACAGGTTTTACAAGTAAGGTACTGCTGAGGCCATACAGCTATATGGTTGATCATATATCTGTTTGTAGTAGGCTTGGATACAAGGTCAGAACACAGTTGGCCAGCTCTACAATTTCAGTGTGATACTCATGCTTATTATACTACCCGTGTCTATGTAGTCATGCTTATTATACTACCCATGTCTGTGTACTCATGCTTATTATACTAACCGTGTCTGTGTACTCATGCTTCTTATACTACCCATGTCTGTGTACTCATGCTTATTATACTACCCGTGTCTGTGTACTCATGCTTATTATACTACCCGTGTCTGTGTACTCATGCTTATTATATTACCCATGTCTATGTACTCATGCTTATTATACTACCCGTGTCTGTGTACTCATGCTTATTATACTACCCGTGTCTGTGTACTCATGCTTATTATACTACCCGTGTCTGTGTACTCATGCTTATTATATTACCCATGTCTGTGTACTCATGCTTATTATACTACCCGTGTCTGTGTACTCATGCTTATTATACTACCCATGTCTGTGTACTCATGCTTATTATACTACTCATGTCTGTGTACTCATGCTTATTATACTACCCATGTCTGTGTACTCATGCTTATTCTACTACCCATGTCTGTGTACTCATGCTTATTATACTACCCGTGTCTGTGTACTCGTGCTTATTATAACACCCGTGTCTGTGTACTCGTGCTTATTATACTACTCGTGTCTGTGTACTCATGCTTATTATACTACCCGTGTCTGTGTACTCATGCTTATTCTACCACCCATGTCTGTGTACTCATGCTTATTATACTACCCGTGTCTGTGTACTCGTGCTTATTATAACACCCGTCTCTGTGTACTCATGCTTATTATACTAGCCGTATCTGTGTACTCATGCTTATTATACTACCCGTGTCTGTGTACTCATGCTTATTATACTACCCGTGTCTGTGTACTCATGCTTATTATACTACCCGTGTCTGTGTACTCATGCTTATTATATTACCCATGTCTGTGTACTCATGCTTATTATACTACCCATGTCTGTGTACTCATGTTTATTCTACTACCCATGTCTGTGTACTCGTGCTTATTATACTACCCGTGTCTGTGTACTCGTGCTTATTATACTACCCGTGTCTGTGTACTCATGCTTATTATACTACCCGTGTCTGTGTACTTGTGCTTATTATACTACCCGTGTCTGTGTACTCATGCTTATTATATTACCCATGTCTGTGTACTCATGCTTATTATACTACCCGTGTCTGTGTACTCGTGCTTATTATACTACCCGTGTCTGTGTACTCGTGCTTATTATACTACCTGTGTCTGTGTACTCGTGCTTATTATACTACCCGTGTCTGTGTACTCATGCTTATTATACTACCCGTGTCTGTGTACTCGTGCTTATTATACTACCCGTGTCTGTGTACTCATGCTTATTATACTACCCGTGTCTGTGAACTCATGCTTATTATACTACCCGTGTCTGTGTACTCATGCTTATTATACTACCCGTGTCTGTGTACTCATGCTTATTATACTACCCGTGTCTGTGTACTCATGCTTATTATACTACCCATGTCTGTGTACTCATGCTTATTATATCACCCATGTCTGTGTACTCGTGCTTATTATACTATCCATGTCTGTGTACTCATGCTTATTATACTAGCCATATCTGTGTACTCATGCTTATTATACTACCCATGTCTGTGTACTCATGCTTATTATACTACCCATGTCTGTGTACTCAGTCATGATTATTATACTACTCATGTTGGTGTACTCATGCTTATTATACTACCCATGTCTGTGTACTCATGCTTGTTATACTACCCATGTCTGTGTACTCATGCTTATTCTACTACCCATATCTGTGTGCTCATGCTTATTATACTACCCATGTTGGTGTACTCATGCTTATTATACTACCTGTGTCTGTGTACTCATGTTTATTATACTACCCGTGTCTGTGTACTCGTGCTTATTATACTACCTGTGTCTGTGTACTCGTGCTTATTATACTACCCGTGTCTGTGTACTCATGCTTATTATACTACCCGTGTCTGTGTACTCGTGCTTATTATACTACCCGTGTCTGTGTACTCATGCTTATTATACTACCCGTGTCTGTGAACTCATGCTTATTATACTACCCGTGTCTGTGTACTCATGCTTATTATACTACCCGTGTCTGTGTACTCATGCTTATTATACTACCCGTGTCTGTGTACTCATGCTTATTATACTACCCATGTCTGTGTACTCATGCTTATTATATCACCCATGTCTGTGTACTCGTGCTTATTATACTATCCATGTCTGTGTACTCATGCTTATTATACTAGCCATATCTGTGTACTCATGCTTATTATACTACCCATGTCTGTGTAGTAATGCTTATTATACTACTCATGTCTGTGTACTCATACTTATTATACTACCCATGTCTGTGTACTCATGCTTATTATAATACCCATGTCTGTGCACTCCTGCTTATTATACTGCCCATGTCTGTGTCAGGGCAATGACACAACCAGTAGCTGTAGAAGTGTAACTCTGTTGGATGCACAGAAACTACAGTTACACATGTGTACATGTTACAGCTTATTCACCTGATGTTTTGCATCTCATGTCAGTTGTTATGAGATAGCCAGGTACACCAACCCATGCATACATATACACATGGAATACCTGCTATACATTTCTGTTCTATGTCAGTGTGGCACACTGTAATTACAATCTTGCTGCTCAGTCTGTCATTTCATCCTGTTAGGCAGGACATCTGGAGGACACTGCACATACATAGTGGGCTATGGGTCACAATTAGTGACACTTTCTTCATATTGCTGTAACACATGTATATCATCTGATAGTGCAGTAGCCTTTGCATTCACAGACATACCCTGCAGGACGTCTGATGCTCATATGGCAGGCAGAGAGGAGAAAGGCTAGGGGTGTGATAGTGAGTGTAGGAACTGTTAATGTCATGAGTATGACTGGTATGGGGACAGAGCTAGCTGATATGCTGGACGGAGGAAAGGTGGGTATATTGTGTGTGCCAGAGACTAGATAGAAGGGGTGTACAGCTGTGTGTATCTGAGTTGGGTACAAATAGTTCTATCATAGTGTGTATGAGATGGGAACTGGTGTAGGGGTTAACCTGAAGGAACATTATGCCAAGAGTGTTTGTGGAGGTGGTAAGAGTGTTGGGTAGAGTGATGTTTAGGAGGCTGGGAATTAATGGTGTAACGATGACAGTTGTTAGTGCATATGCTCTGCTAATTGTGTGTGTGATGGATGAGACAGATGTACTTCAGTGTGGTTGGATGAAGTGGTGATGAGTGTACCCAAGGGCGAGAGAGTGGTGATTGAAACAGATTTCAATGGACATGTTGGTGAAGGGGACAGAGGGGATGCAGACGTGATGGGTAGGTATGGTGTTAAGCAAAGGAATGCAGAAGGTGAGGTGGTGGTGGAGGTTGCAACCGAGGAAGGACATGGCTGTGGTGAATATGTAGCTTTACAAGACCGAGGGGCATTGGGTGACATACAAGAGTGGAGGAAGATGCACACAGGTGGATTATCCCCTATGCAGGTGGGCCTGTTTGAAGGTGATTGGTAACTGTAAAGTGGTGACAGGGGAAAGTGTAGTTAGGCAGCATGGAATGATGGTCTGTGGGATGACGGTGATCAAGAAGAGGGGGATGAGTTTGAGGGCAGCACCATGGATCAAATGGTGGATACTGAGAAAGGGGATTGTGTGGTTGAGTTCAGGGAAGAGTTAAGACAGGCAGTGGGTGGCAGTGAAGACTTAGCAAATATCTGGGTAACTACATCCGAGCTAGTAAAGGAGATGAGTAGAATGGGCCTTGTTGTGACATCTGCACAGAGGAAGGAGGAGAAGGAGACCTGAGGGTGGCATGAGAAAGTACAGGAGAGTATACAGAGAAAGAGGTTGGCCAAGGAGAAGTGGGATTGTCTGACAGATGAGGAAAGTAGACAGGTGCATAGGGAGATGGGGTGTATGGCAAAGTAAGTGGTGGCAAAGGCTATTGCTCCAGATGACATATCTGTTGAAGCATGGAGGTGTTTAGGACAAATGACAGTGGACTTTTTAACTGGATTGTTTACTGTAATCTTGGAAAGTGAGAGGATGCTTGAGGAGTGATTAAAATGTATTTGGGTACTAGTTATGAGAATAAGGGTGGTGTGCAGAGCTGTAGTAACTACAGAGGGATAACACTGATCAGTCACAGCATGAGGTAATGGTAAAGGGTGGTGGAAGCTAGGTTAAGAAGGGAGGTGAGGATTACTGATCAGCAGCAGGGTTTCATGCCAGGAAAGAGCAGTACAGATGCGGTGCTTGCTCTGAGAGCGTTGATGGGGACATACAGAGAAGGTCGGAAGTAGCTACATTGTGTCTTTATTGACTTAGAGACAGCATATAACAGGATGCCTAGAGAGGAGTTGTGGTACTGTAAGATGTGGTCAGGAGTGGCGGAGGAATCCGTAAGAATGCTACAGGATAAGCACAAGGCATGTGACAGCAGTGAGTTCTGCATTGGGAGTGACAGGTGTGTTTAAGGTGGAGGTGGGAGTACATCAGGGATCAGCTATGAGCCCTTCCTTATTTGCAATGGTGATGGACAGTTTGACAGACATGATCAGACAGGAGTCCCCATAGACTGTGCTGTTTGCAGATGACATTGTGGTCTGTAGTGAGAGTAGGGAACAGGTTGAGGTGACCCTGGAGAGGTATGGTCTAGAGGGGTAGGAATGATGGTCAGCAGGACTAAGACAGAATATATGTGTGTGAATGGGAGGGAGGATAGAGGAATGGTGAGGATGTAGGGAGTGCAGTTTGCAAAAGTGGACAGGTGTAAATACTTGGGAACAATGGATCAGAGTAATGGAGAGTGTGGAGGAGAGGTGGAGAAGAGATTATAGGTAGGATGCGGGTGGTGGAGAAGAGTGTCAGGAGTGATTTGTGCCAGACGAGTACCATTAAGAGTGATAGGGAAGGTCTACAAGAGGGTAGTGAGGCCAGCTATGTTATATGGGTTGGAAACATTGGCATTGAAAAAAGAGACACGAGTCAGAGCTGGACATAGCAGAGTTAATGATATTAAGATTTGCACTAGGTGTGATGAGGGTGGACAGGATTAGTAACATGTATGTTGGGGGTCAGCCCAGGTTGGACAGCTTGGGAATAAAGCCAAAGAGTGGCAGGATTATGTTGGTTTGGACATGTGATGAGGAGGTATGCCGAGTATATGTGGGAAAGGATGAGGCTGCCAGGTAAGAGGAAAAGAGGAAGGCCTGAGATAAGGTGTATGTATGTGGTGATAGTGGACATGCAGGTGGTTGGTGTGGCAGAGCAAGATGCAGAGGACTGGAAGACATTGAGACAGATGATCTGCTGTGGCAACCACTAATGATTACAGCCAAAAGAAAGAAAAGTGATGTTGTAATGTAAGTTTTCATGGGTTTACAATTATTTGCCAGACATAACACAACTCTTGATGACATAACTACAGATATGAGGCACACATATGGTCAGTGTCCATAACACTGGACAGTTGAATGCTATGAGCTTAGTATATCACATGCAGTTCAACACACACAGCTGCAGCAGTATTTCAGTATGCAAATGCCCTGTATAGGTCCATCACATGTCTGAGACAAACATGTACATCATATTTCTACTGACAGTTAACACATGGATATCTGCGACATCCCAATAGCTGGCCTAGCAGTGTCACAGTCAGTATTATTCAACACATACTCCAGTAGTGGTCATATGTGAGCCATCTTTTCCTGGGGTGACTCAGGGCCCTGAGCTCTGTTCTATGTCACTGCAGACAGACACAGATGCTATGGCCATAGGTTCTGCTCAGCAATATATCAGTACAGCGTGTGTTGTTGGCACAATATTGTTTGAACTTCCTATTTTCCATGTTTACATAACCCTACTACATTCCATTACATGCTTAATTGTATGAAATACCTGTGGGGTTTTTTTTGGTTCAGTTGGTGTAATCCATAAGCTTCGGTGTGTCTGTCTGTTTGTGTGTGTGTGTGTGTGTGTGTGTGAGTGTGTGTGTGTGTCTCTCTCTCTCTGAGACAGATGTAGGATATAAATCTGTTTTATATAGGAAGCAGCTTGCCTTTAGTAGGTAATGCTCATGAGCAGCTGTTGGCCTGTGCACCAGTTGGAGTCCCCCACTTGCTAATTGCATGTAGAACAGCTGTGGTATCATTCCCATACCCAATAGCATGGAAACACATTCCTATAACTGAGTATTTCATGTAGGCATTGCCCCTTTTCATTGCGTGGGAGGACTACTTAATGGGGGTGTGTGCCGAACAGCATCACAGAGTGTAGTTGGGAATACCTCTTACAACAAACACTGTGGAGACAGCCCCACAAACTGGGGGAGAATGCTCCACACATAGGGACAGAATGCAAGTATTGTTATAAATTTGAAGTAATGCTCGTTTTACAGGGTTTGTGTGGATATGGCTGCTGTGCATGAAATTAAGTCTGATAGTGTTATGTGGTTGACATAACTCTCAACTGTAGTGCTATCCACAGACTGACCAGAGTTTGGACTCTCAGATTTGGTGTGTTACTCACACATTTTTTGGCCTTGGAAATTCAGTAGCATACTCTGAGGATTGCAGTCAGTAAATGGTAACATCCATGCGTGTTTCTGACTTCATATTCCTCAGAACAGATATGTTACAACAACCCTGTTACACTAACAACTTTCTCAGTTTATAACAGCAATATGTCAATAATGCCCCTGTGTTTGGTCCTCTGCCCCCAAGTATGTCAGGCTTTGTCCAGATGTCATGCTGTAAGAGGTGGATAGGTGTAGTATATCATTATATAGAGACTTCATTCCAGATAGCATCCCAATGATGTATCAGACTGCCAGACATGTTATGTGTAGAAGGCCTTATGTATATGAGGACAAAGTCTGGCTGTTCTGTTTGACTCTCTACAGTTGAGAGGACTGTGTATTTCCAGCAATTGTTGACAGACTGTCAGGATTGTGCAGTAGTGCATTGTCAATGTGTTATTTGGCCTGTGTAGGAAGGGGGTAGATGTAAGTGTTATGGGTCCTTTTCCATCTGACTTTGCATGCTGTTCCAGTTTCTGGTGCTGTATAAGCTGTACATGTTTGTAGGGGCAGACTGACACATGTCCCATACCACAGTCTGGCATCAGACTACACTGTGAATTGGGCCGTATATGTAGGGGTAGTGTGTGAGTGACAAACATGCTGATGATTTCGGTCACACAGTCCATATACTTCATATATATGCATATCCATATACATATATGTCCATATACATTTACATATATATCCATATACATCAGTGGGATGATATGAAGATTTATGTCAGTAACTAGTGGGGAGTGGTTCGGTTCTGGACTTGGGCTATTCCAGTCAATATATGTTACAACAGACAGGAGGGTGTTACTGCATCAACTGTGTCACCTTATCTACTCCAGTATTTGGGATATGCTCCCAGTTTCATGGCTTTACGCCCCCTTATCAGGCTTGGTCCAGATTGTTTCAGACTGTGCAGGTTTATTGCTCATATTTCTAGTTTGTTCCACAGAATCATTATTTTCATTTCTGTGGTAAGTCACTGTGATGTCACTGTGATGATGTCAGGATTTCTGTCAGTAAAGGATGACATACATTTCAGTTTCAGAACTCACATCCTTCTGAACATGTATGATGACACAAACCCTGTTACTGTAGCAAAATTCTACATTTATAACTGTAGTACGTACATTATGTCCCTGGACTTAGCCCATTGTCCTCCCATTTTGACAGTCTTTGTCCAGACTTCTTGCACTAAGAGGTGGAGAGGTATGGTGCTGGGTATGACTCCACTACATGTTATGAGCATATGCACACACACACACACACACACACACACACACACACATATATATATATATATATATATATATATATATATATATATATATATATATATGGGTCTACTTCATTTGATTAAAAGATCATTTGACCTAAACCCATTTGATCGAAATTTCATTTCATCGAAAACCAGTATTCAAGGCATAAAACTGGGATTTGTCCCCCTCCCCAATGTCATGCGACCATGGAGTTGGTATATATAGTTGGGGGGGTGTGGGGGCGAAGCCCCCCACCTAGTTTCCTTTAAAAGAAGAAAATAAAACAAAAAGTACAGATTTTAAACAAAAATAGGTGGGGGGCTTCAGCCCCCACACCACCCAATGTGGCAGGCTGCGCCCACCACACCCCCCTAACTATATATACCAACACCAGGGTCGCACGACATTGGGGAGGGGGACACATCCCTGTTATTTGCCTTGAATACTGGTTTTCGATCAAATGAAATTTTGATCAAATGGGTTTAGGTCAAATGGTCTTTCAATCAAATGAAGTAGACCCATATATATATATATATATATATATATATATATATTCCTTTTTTGATATCTCTACATATATTTATATGACAATATATATGTATATATTGTATACATATTTGTTTTATATGTATAGCTCCATATAACTGATGTATAAACTTTTTCTTATTTTTCTAGCACCATACACATCTATATGTGTATATTTATATACAGTAAACATGTCTGATTCCACAGTGTTTATTCTCTACTATTCTATACCTGTACTGAATGATATATTTTAAAAAACAGCATTCATTATTACAGCTCAGATGGTGCAGTGGTACATTGACCTGACTATTGTGTATGGGATTCTGGGTTCAAGACTTGGCAGGGCTGAGCAGTGGCTGATGGAGACAGGATAATTAAGGCAGTTGTAAGCATATTTGTGCAATGGTAAGGGATGCTAACTCACAGTTAAATGGGAAAATGATTAATCTATGTAAGCATTGTACAAACTCACTTACCCCACTGCTAATTTCTTTAAAAGGGGTGATAGGAATGTGGTGAAAAGGGGGGCACACAGAGGGAAAAACAATATGAAAAATAGCTAGGGATATGCAGAACAGTTGTAGAGAAGGTCCATAGCTGTCCATTTCTGATACAGCTACAGCTGTGCATTCGTGGTGAATTTGGACACTCAAACCCCTGAGAGAGGGGTGAGGACAACAGTAATGTGTTGTTAGGCAAATTAGACCAGATTACATGTGTCCAGTGGACACGTGCAAAATGGACAGCTATGTATGGGGGTGATATTTTTTTTTTTTGGAACAGATTGCCCTTTTTTTTTTTTTTTTTTCTTTTTTTAAATAAGGTGAGACTGGGATGTTGGGGAATGATAGTAGGTATATTTGGGGAGGTATGTTGGGTAGGAAGACAGACAAGACAGCAGACAGAGCCAGTATATGACACATGAGGGGGGTAAACACCTTGGATGGGGATGGTAGTTGGGAATCGGATGCCCACGAGCCCCCAAATGGATTCAGTGGGACTGAGATCCCCACCCATGGGCAGTCACCACTGCACCTTCATAGCCCTGAAGTTGGCTGTGCTGGGGGCTGAGCAGAAGGGGCAGGCTGACCTCAAGATGCACCATGCAGACCTCAAGCTGGTGTAGATGATCTCCAAACTCCTTTTGAAGCTCACTAAGCACCAATCCCCGGACCTGACTGCGAGTGATGGTGTCCTATCCCTGCCCGCTCCCAGGGGGGGATGGGCCCCATCCCCTGAGGTGGATCCACCTGAAGGTGGTGCAGGACCAGCAGACGAGGAGGTCCTGGGCTGGGTCCCAGATGTGCTGGGGTCTGGTGCCATGGCCAGATGAGGTGGGATAGGCAGATCCACTGGGATCAGCCTTCCCAGATGTGCTATGGTATTGAGGTTTTAAAACATATGTTGGTTAGTCATGAACAACACTTTCCAGGATTAGTTATAACAGCATTAATGGGTGCTCCCATTAACACAAAACAACATATTTGAAACAGTTGCATAGCAAACAAAACACATGAATATATGGAACCACAGTGGGCATTATAATGGCATGCAGGTTACATTGATAGCAACAAGCCACCAATGATAGTATTTGAACAGGGAACATTAATAATCAAATGTTTAGTTATTTGTAGAACAATATCAACATGCCCCAACAGTAGGTTTGGTGAAAAACATACCCATTGATTTATGTGTTTAGATTACTGGTGGAGATAGGGTAGGAGGAGAGAGAGAGAGATGTCAGTTAACAACTGTATAGGCTTCAGTTGCTCACAACTTTGATGATCATTGCTCTAATCATTACTCTCCAGGTATAACCTCACTTTACATCAACCTATAGCCTTGGTTTGGCAGTGGTATGTTTGTACACAGTGTATAATTACAGCCTTCTTAGAGCTAATTTTATCTTTTCTTACCTGGCAGACCTGTGGAGGAAATTTCCATTAACACTACCAGACTGTTTCTACCCATATTCACACAGTCAAGGTTACATATGTGCACTCATAGTGAGTGTGTGTGTGTGTGTGTGTGTGTGTGTGTGTGTGTGTGTGTGTGTGTGTGTGTGTGTGTGTGTGTGTGTGTGTTACTGCCATACTCTGCCTTGCTTTCTGTTGGTCACCCTGGGTGTTGCCATCAGTGACCACTAGCTGTGACAGCATGACACTTCAGGGACATTTCTTGGAGGATCCTATTTGGTGTATGTACTTATCTTGCTGTCATTTGCAGCCTTGGGTTGTACAGTTTCTGTTGTACACAGTGTATAATTACAGCCTTCTTAGAGCTAATTTATACCTTTACTAGGGCAGGAAATGTCTGTTAACAATACCTGACTGTTTCTACACATATTCACGTATTCTTGGGTGAGATTATGCATGCAGCTTAATACCACTCCTGGGATTCGAGCCATGCCTGTTTGTGCAAACAGGTACAACAAGATTGTGTTTTATCACAATGAGCTATTGGGGAACTGCTGTTTTTGTTTTAACTGTTTTCTATATAATAGAAAGTAATCCCAATGCAGAGTAGCACACCAACGGAGATGGGAACAAGCGTAAAAAATATATAAAAATGTAGTCCAAACACCATAATCTGGATCTTCAGTAAAACTTTAAATAAAAGTGAGCGCTTTCGCCAAGAGGCTTCTTCAGACTTATAACGCCAAGAGGCTTCTTCAGACTTATAATCAATTATAAGTCTGAAGAAGCCTCTTGGCGAAAGCGCTCACTTTGTTCTAAATAAAAGTTTTACTGAAGATCCAGATTCGTCTGTTGTGAATTACATCTTTGGAGTTCCATTACGTTTCATTGCCATAGGGAACAGCGTATATGGTGTTTGGACTACATTTCTATATAATAGTCACTTGTTTGGACAAACTGCCTTGTAATTCTGATATTCGTGCATGGCAGATGCAGTTAAGGTATGAATACTGTGCATTCATACCTATTACAGTATGGAAAACAATGGTTAACAAAACATTACTATTCAGGGATCAGAACTTGGTGCATGGAACATTTCTTATAGTTAATCTGTTTTACAGCTCCACAATCTTTGTCAGAATAGCCTCAATTAATTAATGCTGTCAGAGCCATAGTTACTGTACAGAACCTGTACACATTTAGATTCGTACTACCACATGCCAAAGTAAACACAGCAGCCTGGAGTTTTGAGTTTTATTGACAGGTACTGACACTTTTATTGATATATATTCTATACATCACTATTACTCGGCTAATGACTTGTTTATTCAGTACAAACAATGCACATTTCTAACTACTAGCAGGTGACATTCTACTCCTTTCTGTTTATTTGCCCTGACTACTGCAAGCTAGATTTGTACTCACCAGCCTCACAATGCAGCCTTAGCAGCCTGCTGGCATGGGCATCCACATTCGCAGCTCTCTCATCTGCAGCTGTACAAGAGATAGAGAAACATTTATGCATACCGATCCATCTCATACTTAGCCTGGACTTTGTTACACAATAATTGATACTGATACTTACATACTGCTGGGACATCCTGCTCCCTAGTATCTTGGATCCACTGGTCCAAGAGGTCCCTCTTCCGATGCTTCAGGTCAGCATAATGATGCCGGACCTACTCACCAGTCCGAGGGATGCCAGTAGCACTCGTGAGGTCATGTAAAAGACTGTCCCAGGCCTCTGCTTTGTATTAGGAGCCCTGGTACTGGTCCTGCAGCAGTATCCCTTCATGGTCTTTTACAAGGAGTCCAACCATTTCCCTGGACTCCTGAATGCCCCAACACTATGCCCAAAAGTGCACACCCCCTCCAACGCCAGACATTGTGCCTGCAGTGATCAGATAAAACTGGTTATGGTTGTATTCCTGCCCACAGGGCTTAAACAGGGCTGTATTCCCACCCTTTGCCATGATTGGCCAATTTTGAATATGCTGAACTAAGCTAAGTGTCTGGCAAACTCACTTAACTAAGATAAGCATAGCTTAGAGATGGTAAGCACTGCTTACCAGTGTGCAGATCCTCTTAGCTACGCTAAGTATTGGTAAGCATTTAGATTTAAGCAATGCTTACATTGGATAAGCATAGCTGAGCAGAATTCTTATGATATGTATGTTTACCTTCCATAACATCCCCCTATGTGCTTTCATAGGTTCATAGGTTCATAGATAGGTACTAGGCTATTGGCCCTAGGGCCTATATAAACCTAGCCAAAAGGTACTCTGGCTTTTCCCACCCAAGAAAATTATTTTCCTGTGCCACTGTTGAGCAGAGCCACAGAAGTGATCCCTGGGGTGAATTTCCTATCTCACATCCAATCATCAAGATTTTTCTTGAAGAGTGCTAATGAGGAGCTTTGTTTGATATAGATAGGTAGTTTGTTCCAGAGTATGGGAAGTCTCTGGGACAGGAATCTATCCCTCCAGCATGTTCTATTTATTGTGGTGACAAGATGTAGGTCCCTATAGCATGTAGCTTGGAGGGATTGGGATTTCTTTAAGTGGAGCATGTCCAAAAGCTCTGGGTTTGACATAGCTTTGTGTGTTAGGCAGAGATCGCCTCTGAGTAGGCGATATGCAATGGCAACTGTCTCAGCAAGGCCCTTTTGTAGGATGTCCACATCTTTTGGAGTTTTGATTATGGCTCCTAGTTTGCCGTCATCTGCAAACTTCATTAGCCAAAGACCTTCTGTGTTTGCCTGTACTTCACAGAAGTAGATACCAAGCAGGAGAAGACCCAGGACTGAACCCTGTGGTACTCCACTTGTCACTGGTCTGAAGTTGGATTTGGAGTCTGCTACTTTCACAGTGTGGGTTCTGTCAGTGAGCCAGTTGGCAACCCATCTTTGTGACATAGGGATTTATACCTAGTTTAGTGAGTTTATCTATAATTCTAGAGTGGGGGATGGTGTTGAAAGCCTTGGCGAGAGCTAGATAGGCTGTGTGAACCACCTTACCTCATCTACGGTTTTGGTGACCACTTCAAAGAAGTCTATCAGGTTTAGTAGACATGATCTGCCTTTTACAAACCCGAACTGGGTGGGGTCCTGAGTTTGGAGATTACCAATGTCATTGTTTATAAGTTCCATGATGATACATTCCATAGCCTTGCAGACCAGCCTCATCAGGCTAATGGGGCAGTAGTTTCTGGGGTCCACGGTGGCTCCCCCTTTGTAGAGTGGGATAACTGTCGCATATGCACCATTCAGTGGGCACATAGCCTGAGGTGAGGCTATGATTGAACATGGTCCTTAGGTGGGGTGCCAGTTCGTTCTGTAGTTCATGTAGAATGCAGCCTGGGATGTTGTCAGGTCTCACGGATGCTGTGTTCTTGGCTTTGGAGAGTGTGTTTTTTACCTGTGCAGCCATGATTACAGGAACTAAACATTCTTCTGGTATAGAGATGGGCCCTTTAGGGGATGAGAGGGGGGGTAAAGTTAGCACTGAACCTATCTGCCAGGATGTTGGCAATATCAGTTGGTTCTGTATATTTAGTGCCACTGTGCTGTAACTCAGAGCAGATCTGAGTGTTGCCATTGAGATTCTTGACATAGCTATAGAATGCTTTGTGGTTGTCTTTAGAGTCAGTGGCAATTTTGTTTTCATAACCATCCCAGCACCATTGCCAAAACCTGGAACACATTACCAATCCATATAACGTCTACTCTAGCACCTCCTTCACTCATTTCAAAAACTCCTGAAAACCCACTACTGAACTAACTGGCTATGCTCATGTTACACTCCAGGTTAAATCTAATTGTGTCACATGTTCAGATAAGTATAAACAGATTTGCCCTAAAAAGCTTGTAAACCCAGATACTGGTAAAAAAAAAACTTTATTTTTTTACGTTTTTGACTATGTCAATGTTTTTACTATGTACCTCAATGACTGTCTACTGTACTAACTAAAACTGTTAACTTCTAACCTATTATGTATTAAAATCAATTGTATATTCTATATTTTGTTCTCTCGTGTACTGCATTCTATTGTACTGTGGAGCTTTTCTCCCCAGGCCTCCGCTGAAAATGGGCCTGTATCCAGTCGGACTTTCGTGGTAAACAAATGTAAATAAATAAATAAATAAATAAGAATAAATAATAACTAGCTTTGGAGGATTTTATGAGAGATCTCAGCCTCTTCCTGAGGTTGACCTGGGAGTTCCTCCAATCATGGGATTTTACTCTTTTTTGCAACAGTTTCTTTCGTCTGTTGTAGAGTTTGTTTATGGCAGGGGACCACCAGATTGGCTTCCTTTTTTCTGAAGATAGCATCTTGGTTCTGTTAGGGATTGCATGATCCATGCACTCATGTAAGTGCTTATAAAGTGCATCTGTGAGGATTCAGCAGTAATACCTCTATTGTCCGTCAGCATGGGTGTCGTGAATTTGCCACTTCTGTCTTAAGAAGCATGAAACTGGCTTTGGATAATTTTTTTACGGTAGTTTCCCTAATGGTGGGGTGGGGGAGGGATGTGGATGTCTAGGGTGATTAGCTTGTGATCCGATCTGACCAACAAGGAATTGACCTCTGATGTGGAGCACCGGTTGCCCATGCTGGTAATAACCAGGTCTAGGATATTGCTGCCCCTGATGGGGATGTGGATAAGTTGATCCAAGGCATTGGAATTTATGAATTCCAGAAAACGTTGAGCACAAGAGTTGGTACATGAGTAGATTTCCCAGCTAATGGTGGGGTAGTTGAAATCTCCCATTATTAGGGAGTTAGGTTGTACCCTAATATTTTCCAGTGTATCAAGAAATGAGGAGTGGGAATCCTGGGGCATGGTGGGGGATCTGTAGCAAGCTACAATTTGGATTGCTGTCTTGCCCAGAGTTAGTTGCACTTGGATAAACTTGGAAGCATTATGCTGAGCAACTAGCCTGAAGGTGTGGATATCCTTAATGAATATGGACATGCCTCCGCCTTTAGTGTTTTGGTCCAGGTTAGGTGGCCGAAAGGTGTGGTATGAATTATAGCCTGGTAATGCAGGGGTACTCTCTGGAGCCTTGAACCAGGTCTCTGTCACTGCACAGATGTTGATATTCTCCATTTTAAGAAGTGCCTCGAGTGAGTGCATTTTGAGGTTTAGACTTCTAGCATTGAGTAGTAATACCCTCAGATTCTGCTTGCTTGTACCTGTTACAGTGGTGAATTTGTCATTTGAACCTTGCCTAAAAAAACACTATAGGGGTGGCTAGAGCCTTAGCCAGTATCTGGAATCCCAAGGGCAACAGGTGCAGCCCATCTCTGGCAAAGCATCGTGGTTTGTCGATCATGTCATCCCAGGCAGACAGATACTGGATCCCCTTAGAATGACACCAGAAGCTTAGCCAATTGTTGAAGTCAATAATTTTGTCCTTGTACTGTGGTATCATTCTGGGTGATGGCAGGATGCTACTCAGGGCTAGGGTCATACCTGCCTGGGCTACAAGATCAGACAGCTCCTCCGTGTCCCTTTTCATGTAGTCCAGGGAGGTACATCTCAGGTCATTCACACCAACATGGACAATGACAGAGTCATATTTGTACTTGTTGTGGAGTGACCTGAGTGCATGCGTTATGTGGCAGATCCTGGTACCTGACAGGCAGCTGACAGTAACTTTCTCCTTGTTTAGCCTGGTGAGTGGAACATCTGTGTGCCTGACTATAGAGTCACCTATGACTACAGTGCTGGGTACGTTGTTATGCCTTATGGGCTGTGGTTGAGTGGCACACTGAGTTTGTGGGCTATGTGTCATTTGGGTTGTGTTGGGGGGGTGGAGGTTGCTTGTGTTTCTGCTTTGGAGGTCCCTCTTTGGAGGTCTCTGTTGCTTGGGCAGGTTTTTACTGACAGCCTCTGTGAATGTGGGTGTGTGTTTTGTGTTTCTATGTGTGTGTTTTGGTGGTGTAGGTTTTGAGGGACTATGTGATGAGTGTGGTGTGGTGCAAGTGTTTACCTTCTCCTCTTGACTGTCTAGTCCAGTCTTATAGGTTCATAGTTTGGTACTAAGCTAACTGCCCTTGCGAGCCATTTTAAGCCTAGCCAATTATCTCTTGTGAGACTCAAACCCTGCCATTAAGCCACCCTCCCAACCCATATAAACACGTGTCCCATACAATATAGCCACAAAAGGGTGGATCTTCTTGGGTGAAGAGAGCTTTGCTTCCAGTTTGGCTATATAAGTTTATCTCTCACGGGTTGTAGTTCTGGGTGGTAGGAGGAGAGGTTGTCTGTGTACATGAGGCAATTGCTGCATTGCCCCAAGATGCCCAGATTCATCAGGTAGACAGGAGAAAACACCGGGAGATAACCCTTAGACATGCCTGAATATGTGCTTATTTGTTAAGTAGTAGAAACTGTTTTCCTGTAGATAAGTGAGGAAAGTTGAGGGCTGTAGTAATTTGTAGCTTATTTAGTGCTTACAACAAGTTCTGAACAAGTGCTGAGCTCAAAGAATTTCATTGCATTTATTCTTTTGTGGCTATACTGTATGGGTCACTTGTGTTTATATGGGGGTTTCACATCTGTACTACACTGACAACTCACATTTGGACCTGCTACAGTACCCTGGTTAACAAATATATATTATTCACTACCTATTTATAAAAAAGATATTTTAGTGCTGCTTTCACATATAAAATGAATGAATTGTATTTGGGCTTGAACCATGAATGACCACATGCTGAGCAAAAGCTCTAACCACTATGCTATCGTGCTCTGGTTAGTTTGGCTATATATTTCTATTTAGCTCCTTTGGATGTTTCAGCTACTCTGAGCACAGCTGAGCAACACACACACCCACTCAGCTACCCTTAAACTTTAGTGGTGACAGGAAAAAAAAGAAAATATTTGTTTTATTTTTCTTAGTTTAGTAGTATGCATGTAGCTAACAATCATACCTCTCCACCTCTTAGAGCATAACATCTGGACAAAGCCTAACATGATGGGGTGACAAAGAGGGACAGATTTTAAATATTGCTCTTCCAAACTTTGAAAGTTGATAGAATAATAGGTTTTGCATTAGCCTGACTTATTGGAAGATATATCTGTTCAGTTGGGAGGTATGCTAACAGTGTCCACGGACACTGTTTTTGTTTTCAAAGTGCCATACTGCACTTCCTGAGTGCAGGGAGCATGTTTACTGTCTGAGCACTGCTTAGAGATGTCCCCTGCACTTGTTCATGGATCGTGTCCATGCAGGTTATAAGCAGTGCGCCTTCATGAATATGCAAGGCGCAGTGCTGTGTTGCACAACACCATCCACTCTTGGTTTAATGAATCCTAGGGAAAGTTTAAAGTACAACAAACTGTAATATGATAATACCAAAATCAAAAAGTAATGGAAATATCCAAGCTTTAAGTGTAGAAAATCCCCCCCAAAAAAAAAAAATCAATGCAGTAAAACAGCAGTCTTAAACTCAGCTTACAGTATGGTCAACAAGAAATGGATTTTTTTCTTTGAGGTCTGTAAACCTATGCATTCTTCCATTTCTATAATGCAATGCTTCCTCAGGTGACCAATGATATCTATTACCTTTGTTGTTAGATGATGGCTCTCCTGCTCAAATCCTTCATCTTAACCTCCATCCATCATAATCTCTTTTTTCCTCTCATGTATCCCTGTCAAATCCTAGTTGTTCTTCCTTTCTTGAGCATGCATAGCCTGGGCTTTCCATGTCCTGCACACAGCCTGTCTTCCACTCCCTTATTAACCTTTCTGTCTTCCTTTGAATATTCTTTATGGTGGTAAATTCTTTTTTCTATATAGTCTCAAGAAATACATGCATTCTTGGATCTATGGCCTAATGAGTACAGTACAAAGAGGTGTTGTCGGATTTGCTTTATTGGAGAATGGCATTTTTATAGGGAGCACAGGTGAAAGTCCAGGAGCTTTGTGGAAGGAAGTACAGTGAAGTAAAATATTTTACTGAGATAATAATACAAATAAGGGCAAATACAAAATGACAAGTGGAGCAGCTGGGGTCAGGGGTGATTGGCAGGGTCTGACAGTGGACGTACAAGGGGAACAGCTGGGGTCAGGGGATGAGGCTGGCAGATAAGATGGGATAAAGTTTGATTGTTTGGAGTGACTTGTAAACAGATAGCTTGCATAAATGGATATGCAGCAGAATCTATAGGATTCTATTAATTATTGATAGCAGGAAGTGATTAGTATTGCATTGTTATGTAATAATGGAGACAGTTCCAGTTGCTAGAAATATTTATTTTTAATTTGTTAATGAACAGTTTTGAATTTGAGTCATACACTGTTTCTGTTTGAATGAAGTTCCAGATTTTAGTTACATAGTTTTGAAAAGGGAGTCACCATGTTAGTTGTTTAGATTTTGCTGCTTGTAGCATGTCCTTAGACTGAGATTACATGGATCTGGAAGGACTACATTTTCGAAGTAGGTTAGTTAGAACTGGAGTTTTGTTAAGCCTGAAAAGAATACTATGTATTATTATAATGATAAAGTTATTACATGATGTAGTTCAAGCAAGTGTAGGTTCCATAATGCTATTCAGTGATGTGTTTTGTTAGATTAGATGCAAAGTTGGTGATTTTAGTATAACACCTTTTAAGTTTTTGAAATTGTGTTTTTCATAATTTAAAGGTCGGTATGCTCATCACTTTGTACCACTCAGACAGCTCCACTGGCTTCAGCTACAGCATTCTATTTCACAGACAATAAGTGATTTCATATAATCGAATGCTGACAATGTCGAACACTCTAAAGAGCGAAAATGCAAGAACTCAA
Organism: Protopterus annectens; assembly: GCF_019279795.1. Taxonomy (NCBI): domain Eukaryota; kingdom Metazoa; phylum Chordata; order Ceratodontiformes; family Protopteridae; genus Protopterus; species Protopterus annectens. The sequence goes on along the minus strand of NC_056736.1, from coordinate 687,026,644 downwards.
ACTCCTTATTGTGGGGGGGGGGGCTCACACCTCCCGTTAAATATATATTCCAACTCCGAGATCGCACTACAGTGAGGAAAGGGCGAATATTCCAGTCTTCACTGTACTGCAATCTCAATAACAGAACTTCAAGTTCTGGCATTTTTGCTTTTTAGTGCGTTCGACATTGTCAACATTCGATTATATGATAAAGACCCTAAGTGACTACTCACAAACTTATATACACCCCCACCCCCGAAAAATGTCTAAGCTTGCAAAATATCTTTCAGCCTTAAAACCCTAAAACACCGCAACACTCTTATGATAAACTTCTGACTGTAACCGAATCATTGGGCAGCACAGTGGTGCAGCAGTTACTGTTGTTGCCTCACAGCAAGAGATTATCTGGTTCAATTCTCAACTGGGGTGCCTTCTGTGTGGAGTCTGCATGTCCTCCTGCATTCATGTGGGCTTCTTCCAGGTGCTCCGGTTTCCTCCCACATTCCAAAGTCATGTGTCTGGAACATTTCTCCCTCGGCCTCTGCCGAAAATGGGCTCTGTCCCATTTGGATTTTCCTGGTAAATAAATGTTAAATAAAAGCAAATCAAAGAAAACTGCAGGAGACTCACTCTATCTGTCCTACCTCTCAAAATTCTGGTAATCTTTACCCATTGATATCAGCTAAACTGAAAATGCAAAATCTTTTAAAATCCAACTAAGATATTACCAGATGGTTATGTTCATGCCCCACCCCCAGCCAAACCCTTCCACCATGACTTCTATCTACCAACTCTAATCCACACCATTTTCTATTTCCTCCATGACAGACGTGTCTTCCTTCTTCATAGCTCATTTTTTATGCACCTTCTTCCCCGTTCTCATTTTTCATTCTGCACCTCGTGTCCCCTTATTCCTTACTGCTTCATCTATTCTTGCTCCGTCTCCCATTACCACTTTCCTCTTTTCCCATCTATCCTATATGCTCTACCTACTTTTCTTTTTATCCAATTTCCTTGTATCTGGCAATAATTTGAAATGCTGGGACATACTAGAGTGAGTCCTGAAACATGTAGACTGAATGGCCGAAAAACAGACTTATATCAACTCCAAGATGGCCATTTCCCAGAATATTGTCATTTCTCCAATGCACAATGATCTTGGAGTTGGCATATATAAGATCAGGATCTGACAGGGGTGCAGGGTGGTTTAAGGGAGTAGAGTGATGGCCAAAAGATTTGCTTTTTTTCTAGGTTTTCGGTCTTTTTTTTCCAACATTTCAAGTGCCAACATTTTAATAGGGAGTCTTGTATCTCAATATCTATATGAGAAGTCTAACCATGTTGAATGGCTATAGGAAGTTATGTTGAATATGTACTTGATTGTATTCTTATCATCTCCTGCTAAGTTGACTATGGTTTTTGTTGTATTTTATGTCTCATTGTTATATATCCCCTGTTAAATACTTAATTGTAATGTCTTTTGAAGCTTTACTCCCTAGGCTTCCACTAAAAAGAGAATCATATCATCCCAAGTCAGACTATTCTGGTAAACAAATGCAATACATAAATACACAAATCAATTAAATAAATCATAAAAACTGATGAGGGGTACATGTAAGTATAAAAACCTAGAAAGTCATAGTGTCTGGGCAGTTATTGTAACCAGTGAAGATCTGGTGAGATACGATTTAGATTTATACGGTATATGTGGTGAGATATAGTTTACACTTATATACTATACTTAGTTTTCATTATTGATCTATGTATGCATTTAATTATTCATGTATTTCCCTTTGTTTACCAGCAAAGTCTGACTTGGAAAATCTCATTTTCAGCAGAGGCTAGGGGAGGAAATCTGTAATAGAGAATACAATCACAGATTAATAATAATATTGAATGCCACTGCACATAAAAGAAAAAAAAGCAATCACATAATTACATGTAAGTATTTTATGAGAAGATTAAAAATAAAGATACAGGACAGAAATTAAAGGAGATATATGCAGTTGATATAAGTTGATATAAGTGGTATCTACCTGGTGTGCTTGCAAATGAGGAAGCAAAAAGCAAAAACATGTTAATTAGTATTCTTGGTAGATATAGAAAGAGAGAGAAAGTTGTGGTGAAGGTATGAGGTAAAGGAGGAAGATGTTGGGTTATAAGGATTCAGGTGAAAGAGTACGAGGCTAGCTGCTACATACATATATATATATGGGTCACCTTCAGATGCCCGACAGCGCATTTCACCGACACGGAATCCGACGGGTCGAAAACACCGACAACGCAGATGACCGACAAGGTGAGAACCCGACGGACTCGGTAAGTGTGCGATAGAGTGAGGGATTTAGTGTTAGGGAGCCGACAGGTAAGTGTGCGATAGTGAGGGACTGTGGGTTTAGGGGTGGGTTAAGTGAGTTAGGGTTAGGGTGCAGGTAGGGTGTGTGTGCGATAGTGAGGACTGTGGGTTTAGGGTGGGTTAAGTGAGTTAGGGTTAGGGTGCAGGTAGGGTGAGTGCGGTAGTCGGATCTTGGGGTTAGGGGTAAGTGAGTTAGGTTAGGGTGCAGGTAGGGTAAGTGTGCGGTAGTGTCGGACCTTAGGGTTAGGGTTTGGGTTAGGGATAGTGGATATGTTATGTAGTGTACTGTGTTGTTTACGTGTAGTGTGTTGGTGTAATGGTATTCGGTGTTTTGCGTTGTCGGTATTTTTTGTTGTCGGTCTTTTGGTGTCGGTGATTTGTGTGTCGGCGGTTTGGCGTTTCGGGCATCTGAAGGTGATCCATATATATATATATATATATATATATATATATATATATATATTAATCCCCCCCCCCCCATTAAGGAAACCACGGTAAAACATTTCTCCAAAGCCAACTTCATGCTTCTTAAGACAGAAGCGGTGAACTTCATAACACCCATGCAGATAGACAATACAGTTATGACTGTTGAATCCTACACAAATGCACTCTATAAGCACTTACACGAGTGCATGGATCATGCTATCCCAAACAGAACCAAGACGCTTTCATCCAAAAAAAGAAAGCCGATCTGGTGGTCCCCTGCCATAAACAAACTGTACAACAGAAGGAAGAAACTGTTGCAAAAGAGAGTAAAATCCCATGAGTGGAGGATCTCCCTGGTCAGCCTCAGTAAGAAGCTGAGATCCCTTATAAGATCCTCCAAAGCAAGCTACAAAATCAAAATTGCCACTTATTCTAAGAACAACCACAAAGCATTCTATAGCTATGTCAAGAATCTTGATGACAACACCCAGATCTGCTCTGAGTTACAGCACAACGGCATGAAAATTACAGAACCAACTGATATTGCCAACATCCTGGCAGATAGGGTCAATGCTAACTTTATCCACCCCACCCCCTAAAGGGCCCATATCTATACAGGAAGAAGGCAGAGTCCCTGTAATCACAACCACGCAGGTAAAAGCTGCACTCTCTAAAGCCAAAACACAGCATCCATGGGACAAGACAACATCCCAGGCTGCATTTTACGCAATCTTCAGAATGAACTGGCACCCCACCTAAGCACCATGTTCAATAATAGCCTTGCATCAGGCTTTGTGGCCATTGAATGGTACACAGCAACAGTTATCCCACTCCACAAAAGGGGAGCCACCACTGATCCTGGGAACTATCTTCCTATTAGCCTGATGAGCCTGGTCTGCAAGGCCATAGAATGTATCATCATGGAACTCATAAATAAAGACATTGGTAACCTCCAAACTCTGGATCCCACCCAATTCAGGTTTTTGAAAGGCAGATCATACCTCCTGAACCTGATTGACTTCTTTGAGGCAGCCACCAAAGCCGTAGATGAGGGTAAGGTGGTTCACACAGCCTATCTTGACCTCGCCAAGGCTTTCGACACCATCCCCCATTCTGGAATTATAGCTAAACTCACTAAACTAGGTATAAATTCCTACGACAGAAGATGGGTTGCCAACTGGCTCACTGACAGAACCCACACTGTAAAAGTTGCAGACTCCAAATCTGACCTCAAACCAATGACAAGTGGAGAACCACAGGGTTCAGTCCTGGGAACTCTCCTGTTTGGTCTCTACTTCTCTGAAGTACAGGCTAACACAGAAGGCCTCTGGCTAATGAATTTCACAGATGACTGCAAACTAGGAGCCATAGTCAAGTCCCCAAATGATGTGGACATCCTACAGAACGGCCTCACTGAGACAGATGCCTGGTGTCAGAGCCATGGCCTCAAGCTCAATGCCAAAAAGTGCAGTGTCATCCCCTTTGGTAAAAACTCTGTACCCATGAACTACCACATAGGCAGCAATCTACTTAACACTGAATGTGAGATAAGAGACCTTGGGACCCAGGTGGACAGTAGTCTCTCCTTTGATAGTCACATCACCACAGTAGTCAGGAAGTCCTTCTACATAGCACACCTCATCATAAAAGGGTTCTCATCCATGAAAAAAGAGGTCATTGTTCCCCTATACTCGACACTCATTAGACCCATTATCGAGTACAATGCCCCTTTTGGAATGCACCTCACAAGACATCTGCAGCAGCTGGAAAAGCCACAGAAGTACCTCACAAAGAGGATTACTGGCCTCAAACAAATGCCCTACAATGACCATCTCAAAAAACTCCAGCTTTACTCCATAGCATATCGCCTACTCCGAGGTGATCTCTGCCTAACATATAAACCTATGTCAAACCCAGAGCTGTTGGACATGCTACACCTAAAGAAATCCCAATCCCTCCGAGCTACATGCTCTAGGGACCTAAACCTTGTCACCACAATAAACAGGACATGCTGGAGGGATAGATTCCTGTCCCACAGACTTCCCATACTCTGGAACAGGCTACCCATCTCTGTCAAGCAAAGTTCTTCATTAGCATTCTTCAAGAAAAATCTTGATGAGTGGATGAGAAATAGGAAATACACCCCGGGGATCACTTCTGTGTCTCTGCTCGACAGTGGCACAGAAAATAACTTTCTTAGGTGGCATAAGCCAGGGAACCTTACGTAGGCCCTTGGGCCAAAAGCCTAGTACCTACCTATGAACCTATGAACCTATATATATATATATATATATATATATATATATATATATATATATACATGGGTCACTTCAGTAGATAGAACATATTACAAGTTGAAACCTCATATGGCCAAGACCATATGTTTGAACTTGTAAATGTTCGATCAGACTGAATGGAGATCTCTGTACGGTGCAGAATGTGAAGATTTCCATTTTCCGCAATATAGTGCAATCTCAGAGTTGGTATATTTAAGTAAGGAGGGGTGTGGGGGCCGCAGGGAGGCATAGTAGTTTAATTTTGTTTTTTGTTGTTTTTTCTTTTTTTACTTCAGTGTTCGAACTATTACAAGTTTGAACATATGGTCTCGGCCATATATGGTTCGAACTCGTAATATGTTTGATCTACTGAAGTAGATCTATATATATATATATATATATATATATATATATATATGTGTGTGTGTGTATATGGATATTTATGAATCAAGCTCAATGTATACAATCTATTGGCTATAAACCTATGCTCTGCATTAGTGTGCTTCAATGTTACTTTCCTTCTAATACACCAACAATCTTTCTCCCGGTATTTATGACATTCTCAGTTTTTAATTTCTCCAAGCCTTTTGGGTTTCTAATACCATTATGGTAATGAACCTCATTCTTAAGTCAAAGTATGATTAAAATTCATGAAATTAGTATTGTTTCAATCTTTGATGTTAGTCAGAAGTGCTCTTCACAGCACCGTCAGTGTGCCCAGTAATGACTCCTGCAATTCGTACAGGTTTACATTATATCTGTAACATATCTAAGTACAACTGTAGATTCTTTTTTATAAGACCCGTTACTCCCACTACTGTTATTGGAACTTTCTGGATATCCTTCCACATTGCCCTCATTTCTGCCTGCAAATCCTGGTATTTTATGACTTTGTGTCTCTCTGTGCATAAAACACTGCAGTCATTGGGTATAGCAATTTCAACAATCAGTGCTACTTTTGTCTTCTTTTTCTCCCACATGTTCAATAGACTTTGCAAACCAATGAGTATGTAGTCCACTATCTTGCGCCACCAATATTAACTTTTTGCCTTTTGGTTTAAATTCACCTTTCGTTAACCATTCCTGATTTGATCCTGATCAGCATGAGGTTGTTCCAAGAGTTTTCTGTACTTGCAGCTATATTTATACATTTTCCACATTTCTTGCCTTCTCATCTGATCCTTCACCTTATATTATTTCTTTTGTTTTTTTAGCACATTCTGTTGCTGCCTGATTTTTATATACCTCTGGATTGATTTCCATTCCCAATTGACACTGACATGCTTCTGTTAAACTAATCAGGGATGTCATCTTAGACTTATTCTCCTCATGTTTCAAAAATTTCATTACGTTTGGGTCCTGTGAAGTCAGCACATATGCATGTGGTCCTATGATTGCAGATCTATACATGTAATAAAATTTCAAGGAGGCCCATACCTCCTTCAAAACAGGGAATATATAGTCTTGGTATGCACTGATTTTTATAAATCATTTGATGAACATGAAGTATCCTTCTTGTTTTCCTCTCTAATCTATCGAACACCTTTGGGGGCCAGTCAGTCATTCCAAAATATAAGTTAGGCAGGAAGAGCAAATTGGTTTCCAGTTTGGACTTTGCTCCAAGATGATTGCTTTCCAACAAGTAAAGTCGTGCTAATTGTCCTATGGTTTCCTAGCTCATTCTTACAGCTTTCCTTATGAATAAGCATTGGAATAGCATTCCTCCACATAGGAAAAAAAAGTAGTACAAACATAATATGGCCTGCAAATGAAAAGTCCAGCCCTATTAAATAACTTTTTCAGTGTTGTAGGCTGTGTCAGAAATGCTGGGTTCAGCAATTATGTATGCAGACCTTGTAGACTTGCAAAAATTAAATAACTGCTAGAATTACATTTTATTTGCTTAACTTCATTACATTCAGTGTATGTAGTGTGTTATTTAAATATATTTAGAATTATAACTGTCTTATTCCTCATTATTTTAATTTTGTATATATGTTCTATATTTTCCCACTACGTTATAGCCTCTTTGCAGAGGTGGTCCAGTGTGTTATTTATACAGACTGGGGGACATTTGGCCAGGACAATTTGGACATGGTCTGCTGTTTTAAGGCATTAGAAGGACTTCCTTATTGAATGACAGTTGATGATAACATAGTTGCAGTAGCAACAACTGTTTAGTTTGCAAAACTGCTGAAACAGATGTAGAATCCCTGACTGATATGGCAGGGCTGGCATAAAAATGATCTGCTGCTGATACTCTGGGGGATGTTTCTGTTGCAGGACAGCAAGATGCAAGGGGTAGGCAATATTTGTAGTAGGTAGGGTTTGGATGTTGCTTGAGTTATGGAGGTTATAATGCTGTACTATATGAAAGGAGGAAAGGAGGTTGAGAAGGAACAGTTGCTTGTTATTCAGGACGAAGGTGACAATGAAAACTCAGTGTCATAGATGATATCGGTGGAGCAGGATGTCAGGAAAAATAAATCACAAGGATGGGATCTTGAACATGCTGTTGGGGTGAAGCTATTGGATATGTGGAGGAAAGTGTCAGAGAACATGGTGTTTTAGGAGTTAGCTAGGAAATGTACCTGGAAAAAAGTTTTTCTGATGTTGGGAAAGTATTATTAACAGTATTATCAACAGAAACATTTAGCATTCATAGGCATGAAATAATTAGATTTTTTTCAGTGAGCAAACTGACCTGATAAACAGACAACTGACAATGTTTCGTAAAATAAAATCTTTTTTTTACCCTTGGGACCTTCATGCCCTTCTGTACATGTAAGGAAAAATGTCATTTAAAGTCCGACAGTTCTGCCTCCTCTGTCAGTGACTGCCCATCCCTTGCAGCAATTCTGACAAATAAGCATCCACAACTCTAGCATCTATATTATTATCAGCTGCCATCCAGCAGAGAAATCCTTCTCACCCCTTAAAAGACCAGGAAATTTCCCTGGGATCCTGAGCAAATGTTACCCGATTTGTATGAATAATATCTTAGATCACGTCTCTAAAGAGGCCATAGCTACTGGGAAGAAATTGATCAAAAATAACATGAACACAATGAACAATACACTACAGATATGTTTTAATACCTTACAAATGCTGCTGCTTCTTATGTAGTACGTGAGAACAAGTATAAGTGCAAAGTATAATAGTGTCGAAGTTGATATGTAGCAAACTGCTTTTATTAAAAAGGCAAAATTAAAGATGACAGACACCAGTTAAGAAAATAAGGGAAGAAAATGTACCTATAAATTCTGACATCATTGAATAAAGTAAGAGTACAGAATCCAGGAAATTTGGGATCATGTTCGGGGGGAATTAATTTTTTTGTAAACTGGAATAGTGTGTGATCCAATGGAAAGAAGACTTGATGAAAATATCTAGAATATCCAGATTAAAGAGATTTTGATATGCCAAATGTATGGGTTTTGCAGAAAATGAGAAAAACATTTTCAAAGGGATTCAGGCAAAAGATGAGTCAGTTTCAGAGTCTAAAATTGTGACAGAACATTTAAGTAGTGGAGTACAACAGAAAGGGGTTCTGATGAAGTCCTATAGTTAATGGGCAAAAATGCTCAACCATTTTATTGTTTTTAATATTAAACTGTATTTTGCTATTAACCCCTTTAATTCTGGCTGGTTGTTCCTAAGGAAGGTGACTTTTGAGCTTATTTTTGAATATTTACTGTTTTGACTCCTTCAGGAAGCACAACACTATGTGGTCTGTTTATTTCATTTATTTTGAGTTTCTGGCTGGCTGCACATTCACATGCTATTTTCATTGGGCTTAAGCTGTAGTTTTTATATGTTACTGATGCTCTGAAACAATTTCAGGTTTTAAATGTTAATAGTGGGAAATAGATACAGTAGATATATGTGATGGATGGGCTTTGGTGGCAGAGGTTAGATCAAATTTGTCAGTAAGGGTAAAATAAATAGATTATTGAGACTTCAAAGATGACTGCACATTGAGTAACAGCTCATTTCTATCTCTCCCACTGTGAAAACAGAAACTCAGTAGAGAAGGCCAGTAAATTTCTGTTTATGGTTAAATTTCAGTAACTGGCTACTAAGTGCATTGCCTAGATTCCAGGAATAAAGAAATACAGAAGACATGGAAAAAAATCAACTACAAAAATTGAGGAAGAAACACTGACTGGGGACAGTTCTGCAGCTGTTCAGCAAAAAGCAATGCAACATTCAGACATGACTCCCAATAACCTACAGGAAGATATAAGACAACTGCAAACAGACCTGGTTAAAATAATCACAACACTGATGGAGTATATCAACACAAACAACAAATGGCTGGAAGAACTGGAAGAGCCTTAAGCAGATATTCAAATGAGATGATAAAGCTGCAAAAAATCAGAGGTCAAAATGAAGAAAAGGCTGCCTGAATATGAGACTGCTCAGGAAGAGATGTTTAAAAAATAATAGAATTAGAGGACAGAGAACGTAGGGAAAACCTGAGATTTTCAGCTATACCAGAGAAGTTGGAAGGAACAGACTGCACTAATTTTATGAAAGCACAAATAAGCAGCTAGAATGGTATTCCACAGCAAGAGTTGTTTCTTGAAATGATACATTGCATGTATGCTCCAAACCTGCAAACAGAAAACAACCTAGACCTTTAATAGCAAAGATGCAATCCTACCAGCAGAATTGGTTGATTTTGACAAAACTGTGGCAGAAAGACAAAGTACTAAAAGTGGGAAACAGCAGAATGTTTGTGGGGAATGATTACTCATTGTACACCAGATAGAAGAGGAGCAAATTTATTTCACTATTCAGGGAATGTCAGGATGCAGGTGTGAGATTCAAACTGCTGTACCCAGCTGTCTTCAAGGTATTATTTCCCTGGAGGGACAAAATCATTTTTTAATGAAGTACATGCTAAGGAGGAAATACAAAAGTTTGTCCAACAAAAAGTAAGCTGTGAAACAGAAGGAGATTCTGCTTTTTGTTCTGATAATAAAGACCACAGAAGGATTGTACCTGTGAAACCTTTCAAAAGTGTCATCGGAAAATGTTGGAGAGAAGGAAGGGAGCATGAGAGTTGACTAGAAGAATCAAGAGTACACTGGAACTGAAGCAGAGACAGGATTTCAGATATGAACAGTAATAAAACCAGTAACCTAATATGGGATGATTACAATGCAATAATTATATTTGTGAAATATGACAGAACAAGAAACTATGTAAATATTGGACTTTTTCAGAATCTGTTGAACTTGTTAGGGACTCTAAAACATATGTCCTACTTCATGTCACTAATGCTCAGAAAAGTGCTGTAGGGAGGGGAAGAGGAGAGAGAAAACTGTAAGTAAAGATGTTAATTTTGTGGCATGTGGTTTTCTTTACATGTTATACAGTAAAGTTTTTTCAGTTATTTTAAGTGTAATGGGGATTGTAAACAGGTGCTACTGTTCTTTTTTTTTCTTTCTCCCTTCTCTCTTTCTTCTTGTTCAGTTTTAGGAAATGTAGGCACATTTTAAAAAAAGCCTGGTTAAAAAGCACGAGAAAAGAAAAATTAATGTCCCTTTTCTCATTCCTGTATGGGGGAATAACTGAATTAAAGACCACAGATTGATTTAGCAACACGTTAACATAGAACAAGTAAATGAAAAAGAACATTGAATATTATGTAGCTTTTTTCTAGCAAATACATGTATGTTCAATAACAATTCTACAGCTGGTATTCATGTTTCCATGGAAACAATCTGATAAAGAGAACCTGGCTGCCTTGTTCTCATGTCTTCATGGAGACAATCTGATAAAGAGATACTGGCTACAGTCTGGTGGAGAATGATTGGCTGAGCAAAAAAAAAAAAGAGAGAAATTGGCTAGGAAATAATGCTCTCTGAAAACATTCAGGGGTTTTCCCAAGGTAGATATTGTTCTCTGAAAGCATTTGGAGGATTTCCCAGCTGGGAGAGCTATAAAGATAAGACAAAACCAATCGACACTTAGAAGCACAGGCTGCACCATGCATCTTAGCATGGATAGCCTTTCTTTTAGGTTAACTCAAGCCTGTAAGTGTGGCTGTCAGTTTGGGTCTTTTGTTCCTATTAGGAGGATAAAACTTTAGTATTTGAAGATGTACATAGTTCTGTGTGTTGGTAGTACATTAATAGGTTTTGGAGGTATTGAGGTGTGTTTTTTTTGAGAACTTTCAATAAAACATTTTATAAGACATGATATAGGCTCAAATCGATATGACAAGAAACAACTGTATAAAAGTTCAGCATGCCAAACAATGTATGCATGTAACACAAAAGCTGGAACTAGACATTTAACAAAAAAGGTATTATATATAAAAAGTGGGAATAATAACATTTAATACAATGATGATTTCTGTAATATCTTTATCATGTAAATGCCTCACAGATAAATATAAAAGAGAAATAGTAGAGAACTATATTAAAAATGTAGAGTGCAAATAGTTATGTTACAGGAGACACACTTAGAAAGAGCTGAACATGTGAATTTGATAAAGAAAGGTTTTCATGGATGATATTCAGTGGAAAACCCTGGAAAAAGGAAAGGAGAAGTAGTTATATTATTTGAAAGACAAGCTCCAAAAGTGATAGAAGAAGATAAAAAAAATAATAATGGCAGATTTGTAGTGCTAAGGGGCTACTGGCAAGAGAGTAGGATTACACTGGGATGTATTTACATTCCACCTAAAACTGCTATAATGGAACTTAAGAACATTCTAGGAGAAATAATCAGTTTTCAGCAAAGAATATTAATTATATTTGGGGAATGGAATTTGATTTGCAGCAGTGAAAATGTGTTGGGGGCCCATAAGGGAAAATATAAAAAAGATGGTAGATTTTTGAAAAAAATTATGAAAATATTGGCATAGAAGATGTGAATTCCATAATAGGAGTTTGGATGAATTTACATATTATTACCCAATATATAAAAACTGGGCAAGACTAGACATAATTTACATTTCACAGGAGCATGTGCATTTAATTGAAGGTCTTGATACTCACCCAATTACTATTTCAGATTATGTGCCAATAATAGCTAAAATAAAAGCACAGGGTAATGAAATAAAAATGAGACATTGGCACTTTCCCACCTATCTGTTGAAAAGAGAGGAATTTAAGGAATGGCTAGTGGAGATTATTCAGGAGCTGTTAGAGAGGAAAGACATTTCTTCTGAAAAATATAGCTAGGTAGTAGGATAAAATTAAGGTGGAGTTTAACATATGGTAGAAATAAAAGAAAGAGAGCTATGGTTAAGAAGTAACAAGAATTATTTATAGGGACTGACAAATGTTACAGTATTGCAGAATAGGGGAAATCTCACAGAACAAGAGGAGGATCAATTGCAGATTGCAAGGCAGAAAATAAGGAATTGCCTCGATAATATGCATGAGTTTAGAAAGGTTGCTATTAAGCAACTGTTTTTGATGATAACACTAGAGCACAGAAAGCTTTTAGCACAATGACTCAGGTAGCAGAAAGTAGGAAGGGCTGTCACCAAACTTAGGGAGCCTGAAACAAGGAAGGCAACAAGAGATCCTGTAGAGGTATTAGAAATATTCTGGAAATTCTATGAAAGTCTCTATAAAGCAGAGAAATATGAAAATCAAGAAAATATACAAATGGAAATGTTTATGGAAGAATTAAATATGCCAAGGTTAGAGGTAGAGGAGGCTCACTTACTAATGGTTAGTATAGGAGATGAGATAAAAATTGTGATGTATAACCAATCTACAGGAAAGCCCCCAGGAATAGATGGTATTCCTGTGGAAGCTAGGAAGCTAGGAGTGCAAAAACTGATAAAGGTCTAAAAGGTTTTTTTCTAATAGTATTTTAAGAGGAGGAGAAGTACAAACATCCTGGAAGAAAGCAGTGGTGGCTGTAATACTTAAAGAGGGCAAAGAACAATCAGATCTAGTTTCATATAGGCTCATTTCAATACTAAACAATTATTATAAAGTTTTCATGTCTATAATGGCTAAAAGAATGGCAAAAGTAATGCCATAACTGATAGATATGGATCAATATGGTTTTGTGGAGGGGAGGCAAACATTTGACAACATCAACAGAACACTGATGATCCAGAGGGAAGCAGAATGTAAGAAAATACCATTGTTGTTGGTGGGTCTTGATGCAGAGAAAGCATTTGACAGACTAAGCTGGGATTTTATGAGCAGGGCAAGGGAGCATTTACATTTCCTGAAAAAATATATAAGGTTGATTAGGAGGATATATGAGGGATCAGAAAAAAAATTAAAGTGGATGGGGTCTTCTCTCATAATTTCTGCTTGAGCAGTGGAACTAGGCAGGGGTGTCCTCTTTCCTTTTATTATTTGCATTATATTTAGAATCATTGGCAATGAAATTAAGGGACTCAGAAATTCAATTATATAATTGGTATGGTAGTAAAGAAAAGCTGGCTTTATTTGCAGATCATATTATTTTATACCTGCCAAAACCAGAAAGAGACATTAGTGTTGTGGAACATTTTGAGACAGTTTCAGATAATTTCAGGATACAAAATTAATGAAGTTAAAACAAAGACGGTAGTGGTAAATTATATACCCACACATGAATTGGTTCAGGTAAATATACATATTTATGGGGACATGATAAAATGAAGTATTTAGGAGTATGGATGAAAAATAATTATAGTGTGGCAGCTAAGGATATGTGGGATGAGACTAAACAAAAGAAATACAACAACTGAGAAAATGGAAGCTTTGTTATATGGATATGTATAATAGGATACAAGCAGTTAAAATAGTCCCTTTAGTATTATATGCAGGTCAGACATATTTTTATCAACCAGAGGAGAAGTTGTGTATATCAATTAATAAAGAGCTGATGGACTTTATCTGGGAGGGGAAGACAGCAAGAGTCAACTGGGATAAGTTGATTCTTCCAGTAAAACAGGGCAGATTGTGTTTACCCAATTTGAAGGGATATTTCAGAGCTATGCAGTTAAGATTCCTATACAGAGCACAAGCAGAAAACTATATTTCAAAGTGGAAAGGGGGTGATGATGAAACAAGGGGTAGCTCAAGAAAAAGGAGAGACTGGGATTTTGGATGCAGGCCTTTAAAGAAAATAACAATAGTCATACAGAATATTATTATATCCATACAGTAGTAGAAAGTATTCTAAGAACTAAGCCAGCACATGGTTGGAGAAAGGACATTCTGCTGATAGGGATGACTGCAATTAGGGATATAGACAATAGGCAAGAGATGGCTGGAATTTATTGGAGAAAACTGGCAAAGGAACCAAGGTATTGGGAGCAAATAACTAGAGAGGGAAGTTAATAGAATGGGAAGAGGCCAAGAATTTATTTGGACTGCAGGTTAGAGACTGCCTTCCCTATCAAGGATTGCTATCAGAGTACAGGCAAAGAGAAAGAAATAGGGGGGTCCTAAATGAAAGACCAGCACTGATGACATTTTTAGTAGAATCTAGAACAGAAGTTGCCATTAAAAAAGGAATACTTAGTAAAGGATATAAAATATTGCATGATAACTATAAGAATCCATCAGAGGAGGTTAGAAAGGATTGGGAAGAGAGACTGGATAAGCAATTCACAAAGAAATAATGGGAGGATATATGGATGGCTTCCAAATATACAACAAAATCTGGAAGATTTAGAATTTTTGCCTGGAAATGTTTGCATAGATATTTCTATACCCCAAGTAGACTCCAGAGAATTTTTCCTCAGGCAGACAGCAAATGTTGGAGGAGTATCTGGGAAGAAAGAGGTAATTGGGAACATATTTTCTGAGAATGCAGTGAACTGACAGACTTTAAAGATTCCCTGTGGGATGCACTGTTGGAGATGCTGGGTGGGCAGATTGGTCTGATGAGGGAGATGATTTTTCTGAGCTATGATACAGAATCAGAATAGGTATGGTAAGGCCCTGCTGTGTCTAATAATGGTGGCCGCCAAAAAGCAATTACTAGAAAATGGGAATTTAAAGCTAAACCGACTATACTAGAAGTAGTGAATGCAGTAACAGAGATAAAACAACTGGAATTGAGATCTTTAGAAAAGGGTAGAAGAAAAATACATAGGAAAAATGGGAATTGTGGGAACAATGCATATAAGGGAGGAATGAAGTTAAAAGGCAGCAGGAGTTAAATGAGCTATGCAATGTTTGAAAAATATTGGGTAGATTATAAGTAATGTATAATGCTTGCAACTGGGAGTGTGTCAGTATGGTTTGTGATGTAAAATTCTTGCAACTAGAATTGTGTCAGTGTGGTTTGTTTTCATTTGTATAAATGTATGATTGCCTGTCTAGTAAGTGATGGTTTAATAAAGATGTTTCTTGTTTACAAAAAAAAGGCAGGCATTGAGTAATTTATGTAATGTTATTTAGGTTATACAATATATAGCAATATATGTGAAGTAAAATGTTTATTATGTTAATTATAGTGTGATTACTTTTATATGAATGTCAATTTGCCCATTTTACAAGGGATAATTCAATAAAGGTGCTTGAAAAAAGTGGTAAAAGAGATGCTTTTTGGAAGCAGTAATGTTAGGCTATTGAATGGCATTCTGTGTTATTTAGAAATACACTCCTAATGCCAAACAGTCATAACAAAAAATGGAATTGTATCGAATCCAAAAGATAAAAACCCACATTGCCGAAAAACTCATCTCACAATCTATACAGGTGGAGTAAAAAGTCCAGTTTATTTTATAAGAAAACAGCCCATTTATATAGTAAAATAGTCATCAATTAACCAAGATAATTGTCAATTGACTAATTAATTAAAACACGATTGGTATAGTTAAAAACACCCACCAAGTTACATCACTCCTCTCAGCAGACTCTGAACAAATACAACGAATATACCAAGCATCTTATTGCATTGCATTCGTGATGCTACAACATGAACAGTTAAGATATCATATCATGCATATCAAACGATAGCCTAGTAAAAAACCTCAGGAAAATCCCATTTGTTATATAAAAGCCATGACGTGCAAATATATGCATATGCGCTGGAGCCGAATACATGAATAGTGTCGTGCCACTTTAAATGACTTAGACCATATCAACTATCATCGTAAATGGAATGAACATAATTGTTAGCCATCCCATTTTTTGTAGTTCATCATCATTCTAAATTTATAATCAGCCAACAAACGTATCAATAGATAGCAGCATGTAAAAAACATCAGCGTGCAAAAATAAAACATGATATGTCTTCCTTCATCTTCTTTAACTGTTCTATTTTCTATTTTTTTATTTTTTACTTTTTTACTTCTTAGCTTTATTAACCCATAAACCATACCAATTACTATAGGGAGGTTGCCCTTGCACTCTGTATATTTCTAGATTCCATGTTTCTATAGCACTCCTATGTATCAAACGGCAAGCATATTATATCCGACAACCTTCATCTTGATATCTAATGCCCAGCACAGTCAGAAACAAATCTGTCATGGGCTTAAAGATATATATATTCCTATATCATCTCCACGAACTCATACAATCGTGTCAATTCAGACCATTATATGCATCATTCTCGATATATATAGATATCATGGCTTAACATCGCCATTACTTATAGATGATAAAAGGACTTATATGAAAATGAACTTTCATAGTCAACATATCAATAACAGGCAAAACAAGGCTCAAGCCTTCATAACCAATCCCAAGTGCACAGATACAGGTGGGCAAGCCCCCACCTGCACCCCCACTTGCTCTGCTTATTTTATATATATATATATATATATATATATATATATATATATATATATATATATATATATATATATTTATATACACACACACACACACACACACATATATATATATATATATATATATATATATATATATATATATATATATATATATATGGGTCTACTTCATTTCACTGAAAGCTCATTTCACTGAAACTCAAGTTGCCCGCATACAATTCACTGAAAGCTACTGAAAACTCATTTGACGGAAACTCATTTCATTGAAAGTTATATATGGCCTTTTCCCCACTGTAGTGCAATCCTGGAGTTAGTATATAAAGTAATGGGGGTGTAGGGGACACAGCCCCCCATATTGGGGGGTGTGAAGGATGTAGCCCCCCCACATAGTTTCGTTATATATTGTGTTCTGGAAAGAGTTATTTTTTGAACTTGTAAATATCCATATCTATGGTTTTAAAAATTTAAAATAGGTGGAGGGCTATGACCACAATGTTCTAGTGTTCTGGGACAAAAACGCTTATCTGTTTTATGTGGATTTAATAAAGCTGTGTTTTTCACTTGGACTATTTCTGGATCGATTTTTTTGGCTTGAATAAGCATTCTGCTACTTCAAGTGTGGATTTCAGCTGTCCTGTTTTGCACTTGGACTACTCCTGAATTGATTTTTTGGCTTGAATAAACATTCTGCAACTTCAGTGGGGATTTTAGCTGCCCTGTTTGGCTTTCTGTCTTTTGAGCTAGTATATCATAAATGTTCCCAAATGAATTAAAAATGTATTAGCTGAAAGTCATGTGGGAAGATTCAATATGCATTGCTGTTCACGTCATTATTAACAATGGAGTTAGTTGAAGGAGACTGTAACTGGTGCAGAACAAGTACCATGTGTTAAATTAGCCCCCACCACTGGTAAACCATGAAGCAAAAAGTACAGTACAGTGATACAATTGGGGCCAGTCAAATGAATACCATGTGTATGAGATGACACTGCTCCATGTGAATTATTATTAACTAAGAAGTTTGTTTATCAATATGATTCACTCATTTGAAAATCTCCAAAAATTTGGTTAATGACAGTCTTATAAGAATGTTTCAGTGTTTAATCAATAAAATCATTTGTAGGTTCATAGGTTCATAGGTGTGTACTAGGCTAATGGCCCTGGGGCCTTTACAAGCTTAGCCATAGGATTACCCTGGCATAGTGCCACCCGACCTTAGTTCCCAGTGCATCTGTTGAGTAGAGCCACTGGAGTTATCCCCGGGGTGAATTTTCTTTTTCCCATCCACTCATCACGTTTTCTCTTGAAGAGGGTCAGCAAGGTGCTCTGCTTGACATGTATGGGAAGTCTGTTCCATAGCATGGGCAGTCTCTGGGTTATGAACCTGTCCCTCTAGCATGTTCTGTTAATTGTGGTAATGAGGTTGAGGTCTCTGGAGTGTGTGGTGCAGAGGGATTTGGATTTCTTTAGATGTAGCATTTCTAACAGAGCTGGGTCAGACATGGCTTTGTAAGTCAAGCAGAGATTGCCTCTAAGTAGGTGATATGAGACAGAGAATAGTTGGAGGTTTTTGAGTCTGTCCATATAGGACAAGTGTTTAAGGCCTAGGATCCTCTTTCTGAGGTATTTCTGTGGCCTCTCCAGTTGTTGCAGGTGTCTAGTGAGGTACATGCCAAATGGGGCATTGTACTAGATGATTGGCCTAATGAGAGAAGAGTAGATGGAGACAATGACCTCTTTCTTCCTGGATGCAAAACCCTTAGTAATGAGTTGTGCCACATAGAAGGACTTTCTGACCACAGTGGCAATGTGGTGATCAAAAGAGAGGTTGCTGTCAACCAGTGTTCCCATATCTCTTATAATGCCTTCTGTGTTTAGTGGACTACCATCAATGTGGTAATGCATGAGAACCGGGTTTTTCCCAAAGGGGATGATGACACATTTTTTGGCATTGAGCTTAAGGCCATGGTTCTGACACCAGTCATTGGTCACAGTGAGGCCATTCTGTAAGATGTCAACATCACTTCGGGAGTTAATAATAGCTCCCAACTTGCAATCATCTGCAAACTTTGTCAGCCAGAGTCCCTTCATGTTGGCCTGGACTTCAGAGAAGTAGATACCAAACAGGAGAGGATCCAGGACCGAACCCTGTGGGACTCAACTCGTGACTAATCAGCAGTCTGACTTGGAGTCAACTACTTTCACACTGTGGGTTCTATCTGTGAGCCAGTTTGCAACCCACCTAGTGATAAAGTGGTTGATGCCAAACTTACTGAGTTTTTCTATGATTCCTGAGTGGGGAATGGTAGCAAAAGCCTTGGCCAGATCAAGGTAGGCTATATGAACCACTTTACCTTCATCCACAGCTCTGGGGACTGACTCAAAGAAGTTGACCAAGTTGAGCAGGCATGATCTACCCTTCAAAAAAAAAAACTGTGTGGGATCCAGAGTTTGGATAATCCCTATATCCTTGTTTATTAGGTCCATGATGATGTGTTCCATTGCTTTGCATATCAGACTCGTCAGACTAATGGGGCAATAGTTCCCAGGGTCTGTAGTTGCTCCTCCTTTGTGGAGAGGGTTAACTGTAGCAGTGTGCCATTCAGCAGGGACAAAACATGAGGTGAGGCTGTGATTGAACATGCCACACAGGTAAGGTACCAGTTCACTCTGTAGTTCATGTAGAACACAACCAGGGATATTGTCATGTCCATAGAAGCTGTATTCTTGGCCTTGGACAGTGCTGGTTTTAACCTGTGCAGCAGCAATACTGGGTGCCTAGCAATCTACTGGTATTGTGATTGGTTCTTGGGAGGAGGGGTAAAGTTGGCACTGAATCTGTCGGCTAGTATACTGGCAATATCTGTTGGCTCGGTATAGGAGGTACCATTGTGCAATAGCTCAGAGTAAATATGGGTATTGCCGTGGAGATTCTTTACATAACTATAGAAGGCCTTGTGGTTGTCTTTACTATCTGCTGTAATTCTGTTTTCATACCTAGCTTTAGAGGATTTGATGAGGGATCTCAACTTTTTGTTGAGGCGGATAAAGGAGTTTTTCCAGTCTTGGGACTTTACCTTATTCCACATCAGCTTCCTCCTTCTGTTGCAGAGTTTGTTTATGGCAGGGGGCCACAAGACTGGCTTCCTTTTTTTGGAGGAGAGTGTCTTGGTTCTATTGGGGATGGTGAGTTCCATGCAGTTGTGTAAGTGTTTGTACAGTACATTGGTGTAGAATTCTGTGGTCATGCAACTATTCTCCATTTGCATGGATGCCGTGAAGTTAGCCACCTCTGTTTTTAGAATCCCAAAGTTAGCTCTGGAGAAGTTTTTCATGGTGGTTACCTTTGCTGGGGATGTGGATTTCCAAGGTGATTAGTTTGTGGTCGGATCTAACCAGGGAGGAGCTGACTATTGGTGAAGAGCAACGGTCACCTATGTTAGTAATGACCAAGTCAAGGATGTTGCTACCTGTAGTGGGGGTAAGAATGAGCTGGTCCAGGGCATTGGAATTAATGAACTCCAGAAAATGTTGGGCAAGTATATTGGTACATGAGTAGTTTACCCAGTTAATGGAGGAGTAGTTGAAGTCACCTAGTAAGAGAGTGTTAAATTGGACCCTAATATTCTCCAGGGTGCTTAGGAACGTGGAGTACAAGTCTTGGGACATGGTTGGGGACCTATAGCAGGCTACGACCTGAATCACTGTCTTACCCAATGTTAGCTGCACTTGAAGTATATCTGATGCGTTATGATGGGCTACCAGTCTGGAGGTGTGGGGCTGAAAGGTGTGGAATGAGTTATAGCCTGGTAGTGGAGAGGTGCTTTCTGCTGCCTTGAACTAGGTCTCTGTTACAGCACAAATGTTGATGTTCTCCATTTTAAGAAGTACCTCAAGTGAGTGCATTTTGAAATTTAGACTTCTAGGATTAAGCAACATGACCCTCAGATTGCATTTGTTTGTAGCTGTTATGGTGGTAATTTGGTCTTTGGAACACTGCCTAAATATGGCACTATAGGGGTGGCAAGAGCCTTGGCCAGTATCCAGAAGCCCAGAGGTGACAGATACAGGCCATGTCTGGCAAAGCATCGAGGTCTGTCAGTCATGTCATCCCTGCCAGACAGACACTGGATCCCCTTAGAGTGACACCAGAAGCTTAGCCAATTGTTGAAATCAATAATTTCCTGCTTATACCGTGGATTATGGGTGATGGTAGGATGCTGCTCAGGGCTAGGGTCATACCCTACTGGGCTACATAATCTGAAAGCTCTTCCATGTCTTTTTTCATGTAGTCCAGGGAGGGACATCTCAGGTCATTCACACCCACATGTACAATAACAGAGTCATATTTGTACCTGTTGTTGAGCAACCTGAGTGCATGCATTATGTGTCAGATCCTGGCACCTGACAGGCAACTGACTGTTACTTTCTCCTTATTCAACATAGTGAGTGGGACATCAGTGTGCCTCACTATCGAGTCACCTATGACTAGTGTGTTAGGCATGCTGTTTTGCCTTAGGGGCTTTGGTTGAGTGGCACACTGTTTAGGAGAGTTATGTGTCTCATGATTAATGTTGTGTTGTGGTGGTTGAGTGCATTTCTACCTTGGAGGTCTCTGCTGCTTGGGTAGATTTTTATTGAGAGCCTCCGCGAAGGTGGGTGTGTGGTTTGTGTTTTTATGTGAAGGCAGTGCTGGTGCATGTTCCAGAGGGCTAAGTGTTCCATGTGGTGTGGTGCAAGTGTTGACCTTCCCCTCCTGACCAGCTATTCTGGTCTTGGCTGGAGAGTGCGTGGCTTCAATTTGGATATATAAATGCATCTCTCACAAGTCTGAGTGTTGGAAGGTAAGGCGAGAGGGTTGTCAGTGTACATGAGGCAGTTGCTACATTGCCTCAGGATGCCCAAGTTCATAGGTTCATAGGTAGGTAATAGGCTATCGGCCCTGGGGCCTATACAAACCCAGCCAAAAAGGTACCCTGGCTTTTGCCACCCAAGAAAATTATTTTCCTGTGCCACTGTTGAGCAGAGCCACAGAGGTGATCCCCAGGGTGAATTTCCTATTTCCCATCCAATCATCAAGATTTTTCTTGAAGAGTGCTAATGAGGAGCTTTGTTTGATATAGGTAGGTAGTTTATTCCAGAGTATGGGAAGTCTCTGGGGGTTCGCCAGGTTAATAGGAGAAAGCACAGGGAACTGACCTTTAAACATGCCTGTAGAGGTGGGCATTGATAACAAGTACTAGATCTGTTTCTTTGTAGAATGTTTAGTGCTGGTAGCACTTGTGTGCTATGATAATTGCTACAAGAAGTTTGGTAAAGTGCTAGATGAATAAGCTAGTAAACGTGCAGGAGAGAAGAGAACTAGTAGATCTAAGGAAACATTGAAGAGCAGACTCTGGCACCACTCAAAAGCTTTCAAACAGTCCTGGATACAGCAAGTCTGTATCTGGACTAGACTAGTTACAGGAAATGTGGGAAACAAGAGCAAAAGCAGGCTTTTAAACCAGAAAGTTGAGAGAGATGGAAAAACTGTCCAAATGGCCAATAAACTACAATTTCTGGGCAGGAACCACTCCTCTTGTGATAGATAGGCTACCTAGTGCTTACCCCTCCCACTGATAAGCTAGAAGGTTTCCTTCCAACACAGAAAGGCTTGGGGGGCACAGAAGCTTACAATCTTGGAGACAGCAAATCTTTATCTGGACTAGACTAGTTACAGGAAAGGGGGAAAACAAACACAAACACAAACACAGGCTTTTAAGCCATAAAGATGAAAGAGATGGAAGAAATTGCCCAAAAGGCCAATAAACCACAAATCCGGGCCAGAAGCCACTCCTCTTGTGGTAGATAGGCTACCTAGTGCTTACCACTCCCACTGATAAGCTTGAAGGCTTCCCTCCAACACAGAAAGGCTTGGGAAGCTCAGAACCTTACAAGCAGTCCCGGATACAGCAAATCTGTGTC
The DNA here is from genome assembly GCF_019279795.1 of Protopterus annectens. Lineage (NCBI taxonomy): Eukaryota > Metazoa > Chordata > Ceratodontiformes > Protopteridae > Protopterus > Protopterus annectens. Next base: position 687,003,921 of record NC_056736.1, on the reverse strand, counting down.
TGGACTAGACTAGTTATAGGAAAGGGGGAAACAAGTGCAAATGAGGGCTTTTAAGTCAGAAAGTTGAGAGAGATGGAAAAACTGCCCAAACAGCCAATAAATACAATTTCTGGGCCAGAAACCACTCCTTATGTGGTAGATAGGCTACCTAGTGCTTTCCACTCCCACTGATAAGCTAGAAGGCTTCCCTCCAACACAGAAAGAATTGGGAGGCTCAGGAGCTTACAAACAATCCTGGATACAGCAAGTCTGTATCTGGACTAGACTAGTTACAGGAAAGGGGGAAATAAGTGCAAATGCAGGCTTTTGAATCAGGAAGTTGAGAGAGATGGAAAAACTACCCAAACGGCCAATAACTACAATTTCTGGGCCAGAAATCACTCCTTATGTTGTAGCTAGGTGTCCTAGCGCTTACCACTCCCACTGATAAGCTGGAAGGCTTCCCTCCAACACAGAAAGGCTTGAGGGGCTCAGAAGCTTACAAGCAGTCCTGGATACAGCAACTCTGTATCTGGACTAGACTAGTTACAGAAAAGAGGGGAAACAAGTGCAAATGTGGGATTTTAAATCAGAAAATTGAGAGCGATGGAAAAACTTCCCAAACAGCCACTAACTACAATTTCTGGGACAGAAACCACTCCTTATGTGGTAGATTGGTTACGTAGTGCTTACCACTCTCACTGATAAGCTAGAAGGCTTCCCACCAACACAGAAAGGCCTGGGGAATCAGGAGTTTACAAACAGTCCTGGATACAGCAAATCTGTATCTGGACTACACTTGTTACAGGAAAAGGGGGAAACAAGTTTAGAATTTTTTTTTTTTTACGAAAGTTGAAAAGGAGAAAGCTGGAACAGAAGGTAATTCAATGTTAAGAATCTAAGTGGGTTGCCCCTCACAAATATTCTCTCTCTTTTAGGTAGAACGGACTAATGACACTAGACTGGGAGGAGTGTCCCAGACCAAACACACAGTATGGGTGGGGAACTGCAAAGCCACCAAGTATAAGAACAAGATGGCAACAGGGAGGAGAGGTGGGAAAGTATTACAGCTACTAGCTGTAGCCACTAAATGAAGGCTTTAAGCAGATAAAGGAGGAAGGAGTCTCTAGAGAATGCTTTTAACTGCGAACAAATCAGTTATATGATACATGACTAGAATACAGAAACCTCAAAAAAATCAAAAATGCACAGAAAAGCACGGATAGAGCACTCACAAAAAGAAAATACAACTCTCAGTATGAAAAAGCAGTTTACAGTTAAGTGATTCAGTAAACATGCAATAACTTCTACCAGCTCTGTCTCACTATTCAAGAAACTACTTAACACCCACTACTCTAACAATTGGCTGTGCCCTTGTGACCCCCCAGATTAACTCACTTTCCTTTCAGTACTGCTATGATTCTGCAGAATCTTCTCCATTTATCTATTAACTACTTCATTCTTAACAAACAAGGTTTTTAAATTACTTATTTTTCCAAACAATGTTATTCAGAAGGTTTTTTGTTATACTTCACCTATGTAAAAAAATGTTAAATATGTTCCAATATGATTGTATGGGAATGTACTACTGTTTCTGTTTATATTTTATATGTGGAGCTTTTCTCCCCGGGCCTCCGCTGAAAATGGACCTGCGTCCAGTCGGACCTTTCCAGTCATCAAATGTAAAATAAAATAAATAGAGTAAGAAACAGTATCTAGCAATGAAAAATACAGTTAAAAACAGTATAAAACAGTACATAAATGCAGTGAAATAGTAAAAAACAGTGCAAAATGTAGTAGATTAACTGTATAGCACAATTATAAGCATTACAGAAGTGCAATTCAATGAAATAAGTGTAAGAAATAACTTGCTTATCCTGCTCTTGGAAAGTTAAGAAATTTCAAATTTATTAAGTATTTTCACTACTTTCTAAAATTAAGTTAATACATAAAAATATCTTTATGTAGAAAAAGATTACATTTACCAGAAACAGTCAAATGGTATAAAAAGATCTAATACAAAATTAAGGAACCCACTGCCACATGTTTCTGACAGCAGTTAGTTTAACTGAAATAGAACTACATTGTATGACTCAGAATCATTAAACAAAGATGACTGTTTGAATTTTCCATTACAGAACAGCTAGTAGAGTTTAATTGAAAAATAACTTTAAAAAGGAATGTAGAAAGGAAGGACCAAATGGAAGGAATGACATGTAAGATGATTTTTATAAGATAGAAAATACTTAATATGAGCAAAATGGCATAATTCAGCACAGGAACAGAAACTAGACTTTTATGTATCATTGATGTGTTTACTTACATTAGAGATGGAAAAGAAAAATAAGAAATGATTACAAGAGAGTGTGGGTTTAGGAGGGGGAAATAGACTGGCTATCTAGTTAAGTGAAATTAACCCTCAAAGTTCTATCAGTCTGAGGGATACTGGAAATTGTAAACAAAGGTAATAGGCGGTAAATAAATATGAGAATATAAAAGAATTAAAGCAAGGAGAGCGTTACTTGTTTCAGTTATAGTGTGCAGAGTTTGGAAAGGGTTACCTAGGTAGTTTCAATGTTCAGGAAATAATGAACATTGAGATGTCTTTAAATCCCCAGATGATATCAGTCTTTGGCTCTACAGATAACACAGAGCTGGAATTAAGATAATAGTCCTTATTCCATACAGGAGCTGCATGTGTTTTGTACGGCTTCTAGTCAGAACAGTGACTACATTCCCAGGACCGTGCAAAACCAGTTCAGCATCATGAAGGATCCATGCCGACCTTGAGAATTCAGTAGTCAGAATTCTATTCAGATAAAAAATATAAATCAGAATTCAAACCTGGACATTATGAGGAGAGCTAAGCTACCCTATAACCCTCAATGCAGAGTCCACTCATTTGATATATATTTAAGTCTGGGAGATGTACATTTGGGAAAGGAAATTTCCCCAGATTTGACAAAATTCAAGAACAGCTAACACATTTTCCCATGCTGCAACATACTTAAATACTTACTTGATAATAATTATCATCCCAGCAACAGACTGCATTTTATGATATATGTGTATCTTGATACACATAAGACAATCAGAAAGGAAAGAATATTAATAAAAAAAACATGGTCAACTCATGTGTTACACATTCCAATATTGCTTCCCCTTAAGACAGGGGCATTATGTTAGCTTTTTCTACATTCAGATCATGAATTTAAAAAATTAAAAACTGCAGGCATTGTAGTCTTTGACATTTAGGCTGTTTTGTGCCTACATTAGACCACCTCAATTTGGGTTAAGAACCACAACTTGCTACATACTTATCTTAGCCTTTGTTTCCAGCAAAGTTATTTTTTAAAATGTTGCATTCAGATGACTGCAAAATACCATCATGATAATCCTTCCTTCTCTCATAGACAATGGGGGACTTCATGAAGGTAATTGTGAGGTATACACCTCATGTACACATCATAGTAACCTTTATGAATTCAGAGACAGCCTTAACATGGTGGTCCAGCATGAAATGTCAGTACTGCATTGCACTTTCTCCAAGACTGTGCTACATGTAAATGATGTAGTCTGGAGGACATGTATATACAAATTAGTGATGTGGTCTCTCCCCAGAGCCACTTCCAGGAAGACATCTATACACCAAGAGATTCATGAAATCACTCAGATGTTTGGATCAGCATGGCCACCCCTACCAGGTTACTGTAGTGTGTGTGTGTGTGTGTGTGTGTGTGTGTGTGTGTGTGTGTGTGTGTGTGTGTGTGTGTGTGTGTGTGTGTGTGTGTGTGTCTGTGCCTGTGTCTACCTGGGAGATAATGTAAGGGTACTAATGAGGGGGTGAGAAACATGAATTTGTTCCCATACATGTGTGTGTGTGTGTGTGTGTGTGTGTGTGTGTGTGTGTGTGTGTGTGTGTGTGTGTGTGTGTGTGTGTCTATCTGGAAGATAATGTAAGGGGAGTAATGAGGGAGTGAGGAAGGTGTGTGTCTGTATGTGTATGTGTGTGTTTACCTGTAAGATAACATAAGGGGGGGTGATGAGGTGGTGAGAAAGGTGTATGTATGTGAGCGTGTGTGTGTGTATGTGTGTGTGTGTGTGTGTGTGTGCGTGCATGCACGTGGATGCAGATGAATGAATGGATGAGTGTGTGATTGCAATCTGGTGGGTAGGGGGCTGTGTGTGTGTGTGTGTGTGTGTGTGTGTGTGTGTGTGTGTGTGTGTGTGTGTGTGTTTGACTGTCTGTCAATGGGAGTGACTGTCATACATTTATATACTCCTAGACTAATAAGCATAAGCTAAAACACTGGGTGGGGGGGATCACTAGACACCAGGGATAGGCCATACAGAGTACTCATGGACAGGTATGAGGACTGTGGTGTGTGGGTGTGCATTTGTGTTTGAATGTGTGTGTGTGTGTGTGTGTGTGTGTGTGTGTGTGTGTGTGTGTGTGTGTGTGTGTGTGTGTGTGTGTGTGTGTGCATAGTATGACTGAGGGGGGAGGGATGCCTAGGACTATGCGATGTGGTTGCCACAGTTAACTACAGTGTGACGTGCTGATTTGTACTTTATGGTTAAAACCACAAAAACATGAGTAAAAGTCACATATTCCAAATGCAAACCAATATAAACCAAAAGAACACTGCCACAGAATAAAATAATCTTCCAGTTTTATTTCATGGTAGTTAAGCATGATTCAGAGACATGTTAATGAGCCAAAAATGATGTCTTTCCTCATCATGTCTTACATGTCTTTGAATTGCAAAATACCACATATTGGGAGATAGGCATTTGTAGCATGAGCCAGATGGCTCATGCTTGGCCCTTTAATGAATCTCTGTGGATGTCTTTATCCATAGTTACAGCTAGGATGTTTTCTTTTTGATGGACTCTTAGTTTCAGCTAACAAAATGTAGAGTTGCAGCAATCATCCTATGAATTAGCCAGGCACTATTTTCTTTCAAAAATCTCATCAGTACATCTTTTCGTAGTTCTGTTATCAGCTTCAGTGATGTGTGATACAAGTCCAGTCATTTCAGATATTTTTTCAGATATGTATTCATACCCTGGACAGGCGGCCATAGTGGTGCAGTGGTTAGCATTGCTGCCTCACAACAAGAGGTTCTCTGGTTCGATTCTAGGCTGGGGTGTCTTCTGTGCGGAGTCTGTATGTCCTCCCTGTGGTTGTGTGGGTTTCCTCTGGGTGCTCCTATTTCCTCCCATATCCCAAAGACATGCTGTAGGTGGACTGGATACTCTAAATTGGCCCTAGGCATGAGTGCATGCATGTGTGTGCCTTCTGTGGAAGGTTGGGCGCCGGGCTGGTAACTTGACACCGTAAAACTCCACTGCCAATCAAAAGTGGACAGGTGATCCACTGTGGTGACCCCTAACTAGGATAAGCCAAAAGAAGAAGAAGAAGATTCATACCCTGGACAACACTTTTCTCATTTACTAAGTCATTTATACAAAAACATAAACATACACCCTGGTATTCAATAAACTCTGTGCAGGAATAGTCCTATTCCTGCACAGCGTGAACCATGTCCATTTACCCTTAGCTTTAACAGCCCGCCTTGCATATTCATGAAGGCACGCTGCTGCTAAGGCTAAATGGACATGAGGAGTACTGAGTGCTGGGGGCGTGTCTAAGCAGTGCATGCACATCCAACACGCCCCCTGCACTCAGAGAGTGCCATACAGTACTTTTCAAAAGTATTTCAGTGTCCGCGGATACTGAAATGAAATAAAATGAGCATTTCAGTGTCCGCAAACACTGAAATAGCTAGGGGAGCAAGAAACAATGCAGGGGGTGTGTGATAGGTTCTGTCACACACACCCTGCATTGCAAAAGTGCTGTACAGCCATAGCTGTCAACTGAACAAGTGTCTGAAGAATGCCCAGATGCCTGCCTCACATACATCCCAACCCTCTAGAGCAATAAAGCTGTACAAAGCCATAAATAATGGGGGAACAAAGGCACACAAATAGGGACATTTCCTAAATATTGCACTGAGAAACCCAGAAAGCTGGTAGAATAAAAGATATGCAGTAGCATGGACTTCTTTGAGGACTGAAACACAAATGTCTGCCATATGAAATTGCTGTATGGTCATAGCCGTCAACTGTACAGGTTGCTGCAGAATGCCCTGATGCCTGCCTCACATACTTCTCAACTTCCTAGAGCAAGAAATCTGTACAAAGCCATAAACATGAATGCTAAGCAGCAGTCAGCTCAGCTATGTGGATTTGTGCACTGCTAAGCTGTGCTCAACATTTTCAAAATCGACCAATGATGGCAAAAGGGTGGGAATATTTTCTTATTTAAACTGCACAGACAGGAACACAGCCAGTACCCATTATAGTTCAACCTGCCCAGGAACCATGGCTGGGGTAGGTGTGGGTTCACACTATAGGGTGCAGCGCTGGGGCATCCTAGAGTCCAGGGTTATGGCTGGACTCCTCATCAGTAACCCTGATGAGAGACAGCTGCAGGGCCAGTACCAGGGCTCTCAGTATAAAGCACAGGCCTTGGACCATCTTGCCCATGATCTCACCAGTACTACTGACATCCCTTGAACTTTTAAGCAGGTCCAGCACCACTATGCCAACCTAAAGCAGAGGAAGGGGGCACTCTTGGACCAGTGGATCTAAGATGCTAGGGACAGCCATGCTCCAACAGTATATAAGTATCACAAATATAGGTATACAAAATTCTAGCCTGAGGATGTGATAGACAGGTATGCATAATGTTTGTTTTCCTCCCCTACAGCTGCAGCAGTGAGGGCTAGTAACATCGAAGCCCATGGAGACAGACTGCTGACGCTGTGCAAATAACTAAAAAGGAGTACATTGTTTACTGCTAGTAGGTTTACTGTTACTGTATTAACTGAATAAATAAAGTTTGTCCGACTAATATTGATCTGTAATAAACATCTATAACAGAAACTGTTGTGTTTACTCTAGTATGTTGTTGTAGACTTAGAATGGAGCTGTAAAACAAGATATAAATGAAATGTGAACTATGTACTGCACTAAGCTCTGAACCCTGAATAGTAATGTGTGATGCATCTGGAACATTCATAACAGAACTTTTCTGTAACATCCCTTAAGGGAACTAAAATGTCTGTTGACACCCAAACAAAACTCCTTGGAGCAATAATTGATTAACTTAAATTCAACCATCACATTCATAGCTCAATAAAAAAACACCAAAACTAGGTCTGCTTTACCGTCACAAAAACTTTCTTCCCTGTGCGTCCAGGCCATCCCTTGTCCAATCCCTGCTTCTACCATCCCTACTCTATGCTTCACCTATTCTTACCCATCTACAAAGTAACCTAAGATCCAAACTACAAACCACATATAACAAAGTAGCCAGATTTGCTGCAAATCAACCTCACAAATCCTATCACTGCCTCTCATTAAAGGCTTTACACTGGCCTGAATTTTCCAACTTACTGCCTCAATCCCAACTCCTTATAGCCCACAATATACTAAACAATCCTAAATCCTGCCCATCCCTTACAAATTCTCTGACACTTTATACTCCTCAACACCCACAAAGAAGCACTAATCAATACTTTCCTGAAGTTCATAAGCCAAACAAAACCTATGGGAAAATACTCTATTGTCACTTAGTTGCAAAAAATTGGAACACACTCCCTTTAGCCCTTCGACTACTTTAAGACAAAAATGCCTTCAAGAAATAGCTTAAATTTTTTTTCCTATCAAATTGGATATGTTCATGCTCTAAACTAATACCCAAGAAACATTCAGTGATAACCTAACTTAACTGTATCACTTCTAGCTCTCTCTCTCTTACTACTACCTACACATTTTTAATGTCATATTCCATATTAGTTAGCTCATGTTACACTCAATTCCCACAATCCCTTATTCATCATCATCTTTTGGCTGTTCCCATTAGGGGTCACCACAGTGGATCATCTGTTTCCATTTCTTCCTGTCCTCTGCATCTTGCTTTGTCACACCAACCACCTGCATGTCCTCTCTCACCACATCCATAAACCTTATCTTAGGCCTTCCTCTTTTCCTGTTACCTGGCAGCTTCATCCTTAGCATCTTTTTCCCAATATACTCTGCATCCCTCCTCAGCACATGTCCAAACCAATGTAATCTTGCCTCTCTGACTTTGTCTCCAAACCTTCCAACCTGGGCTGACCCTCTAATATACTTATTCCTAATCCTGTCCACCCTCATCACACCCAGTGCAAATCTTAACATCTTTAACTCTGCCACATCCAGCTCTAACTCCTGCCTTTTTGTCAGTGCCACTGTCTCCAACCAATATAACATAACTGGTCTGACTACCTTCTTGTAGATCTTCCCCTTCACTCTTACTGGTACTCGTCTGTCACAAATCACTCCTGACACCCTTCTCCACCCACTTTATCCTGCCTGTACTCTCTTCTTCACCTCTCTTCCACACTCACCATTACTCTGAACTATTGATCCCAAGTATTTAAACTCATCCACCTTTGCCACCTCTACTCCTTGCATCCTCACCATTCCTCTACCCTCCCTCTCATTCACACACATATATTCTGTATTAGTCCTGCTGACCTTCATTCCTCTTCTCTCTAGAGCATATCTCCATCTCTCCAGGGTCTCCTCCACCTATTCCTTACTCTCACTACAGATCACAATGTCATCTGCAAACATCATAGTCCACGGGGACTCCTGTCTGATCTCGTCTGTCAACCTGTCCATCACCATTGCAAATAAGAAAGGGCTCAGAGCTGATCCTTGATGTAATCCCACCTCCACCTTAAATGCATCCATCACTCCCAACGCAGACCTCACCGCTGTCACACTACCCTCATACATATCCTGTACCACTCTTACATGCTTCTCTGACACTCCTGACTTCCTCATACAATACCACAACTCCTCTCTAGTCACCCTGTCATATGCTTTCTCTAAGTCTACAAAAACACAATGCAACTCCTTCTGACCTTCTCTGTACTTCTCCATTAACACTCTCAGAGCAAACATCGCATCTGTAGTGCTCTTTCCCAGCATGAAAACATACTGCTGATCACTAATCATCACGTCCCTTCTTAACCTAGCTTCCACTACTCTTATTACTGTTCTTTTATTTATTAACTTCCAAAGTTCACACAACTTTATCTGTATATTTACTTACTTCATGCCTAGTACCTTGGTTCAGCAATGTATTGACATTAGTCTTAGCATATTTCTGCTTAGTTTCTTGCCATACTACATGAACATGTCCATATATGTATTGTATTATATTGCTATCCATTCTATATATTCCTTTATTGCATGTTATCTAATTACTTCAGAAGTATGTATACTTAAAATGTGATCTGTGTTTATCTTTGTTCTTATTATTTGTTTACTTAAACTTTTTTGGGGGAGCTTTTCTCCTCGGGTCTCTGCTGAAAAAGGGCTTCTAAGAACCCAGACAAACTAACCCGGTTAACAAATGTAAAAATAAATAAATAAATGTATCAAGCTGTGTTCCATGCAGCATTGCCTTGTGTTAACCTTTGCTTTCCAGACTGTAGTAATCCAAAGGATTAATGCACAGTGTAATAACTATCTGTCATGCATGCATTACATGATTACAAGTTCAGACTGTCTAACCAAGAGACTATTAGGCAGAAACCAGTTAAACAAGCTGCAGCAATAGCACAGTGTGATGAGAAATAGCTTACATGTTAGTTTTGCACACCTACACATGGTTCGAATCCAGGAAGTAGTACTAAGATGTGTGCATAGCTACACACAAAGAATTAGGAATAAATGTAAAAACAGTCAGGTAGTGTTAACAGATATTTTCTCCACAGGCTTTACAGGTAAGGAAATGTTGGTAGTAGCGGTATGAAGGGTATACTAATAAACTGTGTAGAACTGTTCAACTGTCCCACCACATGCCTGCAAATGACAGCAGAATAGGTACATACAACATGCACTCTTCCCAATACATGTCTTTCAAGTGTCACACTGTCATGGCTAGTGGTCACTGCTGCCAATAACCCTTGGACACAGATAGGAAACCAGTTGAAATAAGCCAGTAGCACACTCACATAACAGCAGTTCAGGGTACCCCGTCTGTGCCAGATATGTAACACTGACATGTATAAGTCCCCACTAGTCATGTACCCGGAGTTGTCACAGTTTGCCCCATACCATTCCAGGCTGACAGTTTAATAGGTATGTTTGCACTACAGAAGCTATGGCCATAGGTAGATGTAAAGTGAGAGCAGACCCATAGAGTACTGAGCAGTACTGTTGTGGAAAATAGAAGCATAAACAGTTGTTAATGGACTTTTTGTCTCTCTCCCCACCCCTTATCTGGATCAATACTAGAATTCATATACTACGGGTATGTTGCTCTCCAAACCTAATGTTGGGACTTGTTTTCTATTATTGTTCATATATTTGATTGGTTGCATGTTAACATACCTTGTTCAAATACCATTGTTGATGGCCTGTTGAAAGCAATGCTACTGGCATGCCGTTATGATGCATACTGTTATTCCATTTATGCATGAGTTCTGTTTGCTATGCAACTATTTCAAATCTGTTTTATGGGATTAATTGTAACACCCATGCATGCTGTTATAACTAACCTTGAAATGTGTTGTTCAAGACTAACCAACATATTTTGTAAAAGCTCAACACCATAGCACGTTTGGGAAGGCATATCCCAGCTGATCCACCTGTCCCACTTCATCTGGCTGTGGCACTGGGCCCCAGCACGTCTGGGACCCAACCCAGGACATCCTCATCTGTTGGTCCTGCACCACCTTTGTGTGAAACCACCTCAGGAGATGAGGCCTGCCCTCCCCCAGGAACAGGCACAGACAGGAACCTGTCACTCACAGTCAGATCCAGAAAATGATGTGCAGTGTCATCCAAACAGAGTTGAATGACTGGCTATGCCAGATGGAGGGCTGCCTGACACACCTCGAGGGGCAGGCTGCCCCTCCTGTCCATCCCCCAGCACAGCCACCTTCACAGCTGTGAAGGTGCAGTGGTGACTGCCCAGGGGTGGGGACCTCAGTCCCACTGTATCCATTTGGGGGCTCATGGGCTTTGGATTCCCAACCACCCTCCCTGTCAAAGGTGTTTACCCCTCATGTGTCATATACTGCCCCTGTCTGCTGTCTTATCTGTCTTGTCTGTCTCCCTACCCAACCTACCTCCCCAGATGTTCCTACAATCCTTCCCCAACATCCCACTCTCACCTTTAAAAAAAAGGGCATCTGTCCCCAAAAAAAAATCGCCCCATACATAGCTGTCCATTTTGCACACATGTCCACTGGACACGTAATCTGGTCCAATTGGCTTGACCACACATTTCTGTTGTCTTCACCCCTCTCTCTCTGTGGTTTGAGTGTCCAAATTCACCTCCAAACTTGGTACAAATGCACAGCTGTTGCTGTATAAGAAATGGACAGCTATGGACCTTCCCTACACCCATCCTGCACATCCCTAGCTACCTTTCATATTGTTTTTCCCTTTGTGTGCCCATTTTTCACCACTTTCTTATCACCCCTTTTTCTTTTCTTTTAAAGAAATTAGCGTGGGTGTAAATGGGAATAAGCACTGCTAAATGAAGCCAAAAAGGACTGTGTGCTTTGGCATTGCTTAGCATAACGCAAAACTGCGCAAACCCACTTAAAACTGTTTTAATCACTCTGTCTCCATCAGCCTCTGTTCTTCCCAGCAACAGGATAGACAGTTGCGGCAGATCTCGAACACAGGACTCTGTACACTAAATTCAGAGCAATGTACCACTACAACATTTGAGCTGCAGGAATTTCTGTTCCTTTTTCAAACATATCATGTAATAGAAACATTCAACATTATGGAAAAAGTTCTGTAGAATCAGTCATGTTTTGTATATATATATATATATATATATATATATATATATATATATATATATATATATAAATACACACACACACACACACACACACACACACACACACACACACACACACACACACACACACACACACACACACATATATATATATATGTGTGTGTGTGTGTGTGTGTGTGTGTGTGTGTGTGTGTGTGTGATACATATAAAGTGGATATAAAAAGTGTACACACCCCTGTTGAAATGCCAGGTTTCTGTGACATAAAAAATGAGACCACAATAAATCATTTCAAAACTTTTCCCACATTTAATGTGACCTATAACCTGTACAATTCAATTGAAAAACAAACAAATCTGTTAGGGGAAAAATATAAAAAATAAAAAAATGTACAATATGCTGGTTGCATAAGTATGCAGGCCCTTAAACTAATACTTTGTTGTGTATGCAGACCCTTAAACTAATACTTTGTTGAAGCACCTTTTGATTTAATTACAACATTTAGTCTTCTTGGGTACACACCTGCCATCAATTAAAGACACTCTGATTAACCCCAAATAAAGTTAAGCTGTCCTAATAGGATTTTCCTGACATTTACTCAGTTGCCTGCTACAGCAAAAGCCATGGTTCACATAGAGCTTGCAAAGCATCAAAGGGATCTCATTGTTGAAAGGTATCAGTCAGGAGATGGGTACAAAAAATTTCCACAGCATTGGATATACCATGGACACAGTGAAGACAGTCATCAAAAAGTGGAGAAAATATGGGACAACAGTGACATTGCAAAGAAATGGAAGTCCCTCCAAAATTGATGAAAAGACAAGACAAAAACTGATCAGGGATGCTGCCAAGAGACCTACAGCAACACTGAAGGAGCTGCAGGAATTTCTGGCAAGTACTGGTTGTGTACTACATGTGACAACAATCTTTTGTATTCTCCATATGCCTGGACTATGGGGTAGGGTTGAAAGATGGAAGCCTTTTCTTACACAGAAAAACATCCAGGCCCAGCTAAAATTTGCAAACCAATACATCAAGTCTCCCAAAAGCATGTGAGAAAATGTGTTATGGTCTGATGAGACCAAGGCTGAACTTTTTGGCCACAATTATAAAAGGTATGTTTGGCGCAAAACAACACTTTGCATCACCAAAAGAACACCATCCCCATGGTGAAGCATGGTGGTGGCAGTATCATGCTTTGGGGTTGCTTTTCTTCAGCTGGTACTGGGGCTTTAGTCAAGGTGAAGGGAATTATGAACAGTTCCAAATACCAGTCACTTTTGGCTCAAAACCTGCAGGCATCTGCTAGAAAGCTGAAGATGAAGAGAATTTTCACCTTTCAGTGACCCCAAGCATACATCCAAATCAACAAAAGAATGGCTTCACCAGAAGAAAATTAAAGTTTTGGAATATCCCAGACAGATCCCAGACCTAAATCCAATAGAAAATCTGTGGGGTGACGTGAAGAGGGCTGTGCACAAGAGATGCCCTCACAATCTGACAGATTTGGAGCTCTTTTGCAAGGAAAAGTGGACAAATATTGCCAAGTCAAGATGTGTCATGCTGATGGACTCCTACCCAAAAAGACTGAATGCTGTAATTAAATCAAAAGGTGCTTCAACAAAGTATTAGTTTAAGGGTGTGCACTTCTGCAACCAGCTTATTGTACGTTTTTTATTTTTTATATTTTTCCCCTAACAGATTTGTTTGTTTTTCAATTGAATTGTACAGGTTATAGGTCACATTAAAGGTGGGAAAAGTTTTGAAATGATTTATTGTGGTTTCATTTTTTTATATCACAAAAAACAGGCATTTTAACTGGGGTGTGCACACTTTTTATATCCACTGTATATGAAAAAAGTATATACATAATATGTATATAAATATATATATATATTTATATATATATATATATATATATATATCTATATATATATATATATATATATATATATATATATAAATATATATATATATATATATATATATATATATATATATATATATATATATATATAAATATATAAATATAAATATATATATATGTCTATATATAGATATATATATATATATATACATATATATATATCTATAGGTCCCTCTTGACTGTCAAAATCCTGTGTCCAGAATGTTGAGAAAAAAAAAAGATGATAGCATTTAAAAACATGTTTTTACATGGGGGCAACTGCCCCTGCACCCCCTACAACCCCTGCAAATTAAATATACTAACTCCAAAATCGCACTACAGTGAAGAGAATTGTAACGTTCCCATTCCACACTGTATAGCGATCTACATTACCATTCTCTTCATTTTACAGCAATCTCAGAATTAGCATATTTAGGTTGCAGGGGGTGTGGTGGGTGCAGAAGGGCTTGCCTCTCTGCAAAAACATATTTTTAATTGCTGTCATCTTTTTTTTTTTTTTTTTTGTACAATTTTGAGATTCCACAATCTCGACATTATGGACCGAAGTTTTTGACAGTCGTGATTGTGTGATCTTGAGATTTAGAAGTGGACCTATATATATATATATATATATATATATATATATATATATATATATGGGATATGAAGTCAGAAGCATAAATGGATTTTAGCATTTACTGACTGCAACCCCCAGAGTATCCTACTGATTTGCTAAGGACAAAAACTGTCTGGAGAACAGACCAAACATAACAGGCAAACCTCTGGTTATTTTGTAGATAGCCATACAATTGAGAGTTATGTCATCCACATAACACTGTCAGACTTGAAATCACACTGAAAATGCATGTCCAGACAAACCCTGTTAAACTATCATTATTCCAACTGTATAACAGCAATACTTACATTCTGTCCCTAAGTCTGTAACCTTCTCCCCCAATAATTGGGCTGTCTCCACAACTCTTGTTGTAAGAGGGATTCCCACCTACCCTATGTGATGCTGTAGCTCACACAGCTCCATGATGTCCTCCTCACAAGCAAGGAAAAGGGGCAAAGCCCACATGATGTACTCAATTATATGAGTATGTTGCCATGCCATTGGTTATTAGGATAACAACACAACTGTTCTGCATGCATTTAGCAAGTGGAGAACACCAATTGGTGCGCAAGCCACCTGCTCATGAGCAGTACCTACAAAAGGCAACGTGCTGCCTATGCAAAACAGGTGTAAACCTCTATGTAAATAGACAGAGAGAGAGAGAGAGAAAGACCACACAACAAACTGAACAAAACCAAAACACAACTATTCAGGACTACTAGGGGAAGATACAGGCATGTGAAACAAGTAAGAATGTATTGGAATGCAGTAGGGGTATGTAATAATGGGAAATAGGAAGTTAAACAAATATGTCTCAACAAGGCTTGCTGCACTGATATATTGCTGAACAGCACCTATGGCCATAGCATCCGGCTCTGTCTGCAGTGACATAGATCACAGCTCAAGACCCTGAGTCACCCCAGAAAAGGACAGCTCACATATGACTAGTACTGGATTGTTTGTCAAACAATACTGACTGCGACACTGCTTGGCCAGCTACTGGGATGTTGTACATATCCATATGTTACTTGTGAATATAACTATGATACACATGTTTGTGTTGCAAATCTAAGAGACCTATACAGGGTATGTGCATAGTAAGCTACTGTCGCAGATGTGTGTTGAACTGCATGTGACATACTAAGCTCATACCATTCACCTGTACAGTATCCTGTGGCACAATAACCACATGTGCCTGATATTTGTAGTCATTTACACATAGAGGTGTGTTATGTCTGGCAAACCATTGGCAAATCTGTGAACACTAACATCAGAACATAATTGCATAGTTATGAATGTCAGACATTCTCCAGGGTATTTCTGAGAATGCAAAGCCTACTGTGCTACTAACTGACTTAAGTATGTTACAGCAATAGTAATACAGTGTCAATGTTTTTGGGCCTTTGCCCCCCATTTATGTGTGCCATCATCCAGATGTCCTGCTCTAACTGGTTTAGAGGTATGACTGAGCAGCAGGAGTGTAAATACAGTGTGCCATACTGATATAGAACAGAAATGTATATCAGGTATCACCTGTGCACATGTATGTATGAGTAGGTTTAGCTGGAATCCAGAAAACAACACACATGAGTAGCGGGCAGTCAGGTAAATAAGCTGTACATGTTGTATACGTGTAATATGAGTGTTAGGGCATCCAACGGACATATATGCCTACAGCTACTGGTTGTTGCAATGCCCTGACACAGAAATGGGTACTACAATAAGCATGATTATCAGGTTGAAGTTGGATAAGTGTCCGACTGTGTTATGACCTTGTGTCCATGCCTACTACAAACAGCTATAGGAGCACCTACTTAGCTGTATGGTCTCAGCAATACCTGACTCATATAACCCACCCTCCACCAAGGTAGGGCAATCCCCTTTGGTGGACAGCAGCAAAGTATAAACCATGTAATAGGTCACTATATTGGCTACACAGGGTCAAGTAGGTGAAGATACCAACTTGGAAGCATGTTCACCTTTGTCTGAACAAGCATATAAGGTCACAGGTGAATCATGGTAAGGCTAACTATGACTAAAAATTGGACAAATCCACTCTACCAAGGCCAATCACAAGGCCGTCCTCACATATGTCTTCAACCTCAGAGGCAACACCCCAACCCACCTTGTACTGGTGGTCAATCACACCACATACACACATGCCATAGCTATAGCCAATCTGCTGCAGACAGGTTAAGTGGAAACATCATCCCCTGTCCCCCAATCAGTATAGGTGGATATGCACAGCACCTGCACCCCTCCCCTCATCATCAGGGAGCAGGTCCATAATGCCTACTGAAAGGCAACAAAATTAGGTCTCCATGGGACCTGATAACATCCATGTCTGCATCCTACATGAACTCAGGTATGTGCTCCTAGTTCCATAACACACTGTAGTCAAACAAAGCCTAAGCACCATCCACAACCCATCCACATGGAAGATGGCCACTGTCATCCATCTACACAGAAGTGAATGATGAAGAGAGGATTATACAATTTACTGGCCCTCATTGGGGGGATCATGACACATAAGGACCAGGAGTGCAATGCAAGCTGATACTGTGCTGATAGCTGACAGTGGTATGATGTGGTTGTGAGTGGTGGCCACTGCTAGTCAATGTTGATGTGCAGGTTCTGTAAATACCATTGACAAATGTAGAAGGTCCTGTGATGTGTTTCCCTGTTTATGTCTTAAAGGTGCAATGCATCGTGCCAGAAATCCTGTATACATGGAGGCTGAAACTGCAATAATAACTGACTACATTATCCAGCACTACAGTGTAATGTTCAGCTGGAGTCAACAGCATCTGTGGGAGTGGACTGCCTGTGGGATGACCTTGTCCACAGGGTAAATTATGCCGGCCTGCTTGCATAAACATATGGACAGGTCCGGCATTGTGTGAGTAATCTGATGCACCATGCCTGGTGAAGGGCTGCTGCCATGGCCAGGGACTGCACAGCCACAGGTGGGGGTCCTGCCACACAGGCTCCACTTACACCCACCAAGGAGCTCCTTGCCAACCTTGGGGCATCCACCCCACACCAACATCAGAGTCCAGACACCCACATTGTGGAGGTGGGTGACACCCAGACAACAGGCAAGGAGTGTGCAGATAAGGCCCCTATGGAGATCAGTAGACTAGTGTAGCAGCCATACTAGCATCCATGAAGTATCTAGATGCATATGTCAGTTCAGAATGCAGTTGTGGTTGGGTTTTGTAATGCACAGACGTGCACATCTATGGTGAAGGACAGCAAATTGTGTAGTATTTGAGCTTGTACCATAAATTTGCAGAAAAAGCTGCATTCACCTTGAACCAATGCCACATGAGTCTGCTGAAAATACCTCTCTCCCACAACTACATAAGTCCCTCCAGTCTGGATGTGGGACAGCAGCCTGAAGCTGGTGAGTATGGAATTGTCCTGTTGTTGTTTGCCAATACCCAAGGCATGTTAAGGGCATGCATTTTACCATGCACACAACTGTCACTCCCAGCCATATTGCATTATGTGCATGTTCACTTGTGGTGGGGTTAACTGCATTGCATCACAGTGGTCACTGCAGGGGGCCTATATGCAGGAGATGTAACATTTCCATAGCGTACCTCACAACCTGTCAGTGCAAGAAATCTGGACAGAGACTGACAAAATGGGGGAGGGGGGACAACGGCCTGAAAATAGGGATATATTTGAAATATTACTCATACAGTGGATACAAAAAGTGCACACACCCCTGCTAAGATGCCAGGTGTTTGTGATATATAAAAAAAATGACACCACAATATTTCATTCCACACCTTTTCCCACCTTTAATGTGACCTATAACCTGAACAATTCACTTGAAAAACAAACAAATCTGTCAGGGGACCAAATATGAAAGATACAAATCTTACAATAAGATGGATGCATATGTGTGCACACCCACCAGCTAATACTTTGTTGGAACAACTTGTGATTTAATTACAGCATTCAGACTGCTTGGGTACACACCTGCCATCAAGTAAAGAGACTCTGAGTAACACCAAATAATTGTCTGCTGTCCTAAGGATATTCCTGACATTTACTCAGTTGCCTGCCACAGCAAAAGCCATTGTTCACAGACAGCTTACAAAGCATCAAAGGGATCTCAGTACTGAAAGATATCAGCCATGAATAGGGTACAAAAACATTACCACAGCATTTCATGTACCATGGAACACAGTGAAGACAATCATCAAAAGGTGGAGTAAATATGGGACAACAGTGAAATTGCAAAGAACTGGACTTCCCCCAAAACTGATGAAAAGACATGACAAAAACCAGTCAGGGATGCTGCCAGGAGACATATAGCAACACTGAAGGAGTTGCAGGAATCTCTGGCAAGTACTGGTTGTGTACTACATGTGGCAAAACCTATGGGGTAGGGTTGGAAGATGAAAGCATTTTCCCACACATAAAAATCTCCAGGCCTGGCTACAAATTGCAAAACAGTACATCAAGTCTCCCAAGAGCATGTGTGAAAATGTGTTATGGTGTAATGAGACCAAGTTTCAACTTTTCAGCCACAATTCCAAAAGGTATGTCTGGTGCACAAGCAACACTTTGCATCACCCAATAACCACCATCCCCACGGTGACGCATGGTGGTGGTAGTGTCCTGCTTTGGGGTTGCTGTTCATAAGCTGGAACTGGGGCTTTAGTCAAGGTGGAGAGAATTATGAACAGTTCCAAATACCACTCACTTTTGGTCCAAAACCATCATGCATCTGCCAGAAAGCTGAAGATGAAGAGGGATTTCACTTTTCCACACAACAATGACGTGAAGCATACATCCAAATCAACCTAGGAATGGCTCCACCAGAACACAATCAAGGTTATGGGTTGGCCCAGCCAGAGCCCAGACCAAACTCCAAAAGAAAATCTGCAGTGTGACCTGAAGAGGGCTTTGCACATGAGATGCCCTTGCAATCTGACAGAGTTGGAGGACTTTAGCAAGAAAGAGTGGCAAGTAATGCCTAGTCAAGATGTGCCATGCTAATAGACTCCTTCCCAAGAAGACTGCATGCTGTAATTAAATCAAAAGGTGCTTCAACAAAGGATCAGTTTAAGGGTGTGCACACTTATGCAACCACCCTATTGTACATATTTCATTTATTATGTTTTACACCTAACACATTTGTTTGTTTTACCAATTACATTGTACAGGTGATATGTCACATTAAAGGTGGGCAATGTTTTGAAATGAATCATTGTGGTCTCATTTGATATATTACAAGAACCTGGCATATTAACAGTGGTGTGTACACTTATATCCACTGTAAGCTTAGAAAGTTGTAGGTGTAACAGGATTTGTTTAACATACATTTACTGCAGATTTTGGGGTCTGACACTCAAATGTATGTTATTAATTAGTGGCATCAATTCTCAGATCATTCCAGTAATGTGTCAGGCAAACACAGGAGTTATGAAGAACAGAGCAAACATATGAGCTAGACATATACACATTCTGCAAAGATTTGTATGGTTGTGAAGAATGTTCTGCTGGAGTTGCCTCTATACTATACAGATGAAGGGCCATCACCTACTAACACTACTTACGTGATCCCAGGGGTGTATATTGTTAGTGACATGGAGTGAAAATGGCTGCACTGCATGATGTTGAGGGCCTGTCCAGAGTGTGTATGTTGTGGTCTGACAGTGTGTCATGAATGTCACCATTTGTGTATTGTGAGGTCTGTGTAATGCCTTTGTGCCAACTCACCTGTATGTGTCGATGTGTGTGTTTGTGTGTGTCCATGTTTGTGTGCGTGTATGTGTGTGTGTGTGTGTGTGTGTGTGTGTGTGTGTGTGTGTGTGTGTGTGTGTGTGTGTGTGTGTGTGTGTGTGTGTGTGTGTGTGTGTGTGTGTGTGTGTGTGTGTGTGTGTGTGCGTATGTGTATACCAGCCTACCTTTTAGTGCAGGTATTAATTTACATATGTTGTCTTCACCTCACAGGTGGCGATGGGAGTCATGGTCCCTTCCTCATGGAACCTGACATCAGTGTCTCTGCAGACCCTGACAATGATGATAGTCATGGTGAGGCACAAGTGGGGTAGTCAGGGGCTGAATCTGTGTCATCGGTTGGCATCTCACTGTTGTCCACAACATCCTCGCACACTGTCATGATGCCCACACACACCCCATTGCCAGTGGCCACAGATAATGGACAGTTGGTGGGTGGCATGGAACAGACTAGTGTGGTGACTATGGCAAGTGTGAGTGTAGACACTTGCCATAGCCAGAGTGCAGGAGAGGTCCCACACAGGCAGATGGACAGGGCTGCTTGAAGGAGTACTGCTGCCCATTCAGCCCCTGTCATAAGTGCCACAGAAGGTGTCACCAGACACATTTTGTTCGGGCCATCATGGAGGCACAGGCATGTACTGACCGCAAAACCAGACAAATACTCAGGGTCTTGGATGCACATCTTCCTGGTGTCCAAGGTGACCTACATGACCTTGTTCAGACCACACATGAGAATACTGAGGTCATGAATAGATGGTAGGGTGAGACCATGGCACTCCTCGATCATGCAATGTCTGTGCTGGAGTGTGCGGTGGGAGATGGGTGGCAACCATGTGGACGTAGGTCAGCACCATGATCAGCTGAGGGTCTACAGGGTCGTACACCTTCACACTCCCATAGTGGCAGTACTACCAGCACTACCAAAATGGGGATACTGTGCACACCACAACCCAGCAGGCCATGGGCTCTTAGTCCTGACCGGTCCCATCAGGGACACAGATCCAGCAGACAGCAGTCACTATCGGGGAGTAGTACTGCATCTGGCCTTGGGCCTGGTGTTGCCAGTGAGACCCCTGGCAGGGCCAGTTTATGTGTCCATGGCCAGAGATGATGAACTGTACACCCTGCCATGTATGGTCCACAGCTGTCTGACATACCTCTATGTAGGGCAGCCACATGGTGTGACTGTGTGCATACAAACACACACACATCACCATCACAGCCAGGTCACCTCCAGATGCACACACACCACCTCTGCATGGCCCATTCATACAACACTCATCCAAGCACACACATATAATGTCAACCGTATGGTCCAGCCTGGGCCTCTGGCAAACCCACACAACACCCTGTGCATATGATGATACCTGTGCCACATCCCTGTCATCCACAGGGTGAATTAAGTACAGCTTAGTTATGTAATGCTGTGTAAGGTGCTGTTAGCTGGCATTTGTAATGGGTACACTTCAGAGTGTGTGTACCTTTTCAGCCTTGATGCATTATTGTTGTTAGAAATTCTGCCTGAATGTAGTCTCGCATGCTGTATTCTATTTGTGTTGTACGTCTCTGTATGTCAGCAAGATGTGGCCTTGAAGACATTACCAATGAAGGGTATGGCAAAGTGGTAACACATCGACCATGTCATAGCCGAGGTGCAGCTGTATATGTACATATTTACCAGGTCCGTGTAACAGTTATTGCATGTGCCACAGAACTTATAGGAATGAGGGGTGTATACAGGTAAATCTATGATGGTTGATGTCACCAGCTCTTGTAAAGTGGACAATGGTAAGTGTAGTGTGTGGAACACACCTCAGATTGGTAAAACCCACACCCCCAGAGGATAGTGTTCCAATCAAATACACAGTGAATACTGTTCCCACACACACAGTCACACGCACACAGTCACACACACACACACACACACACACACACACACACACACACACACACACACACACACACACACACACATTTGCACAGGATCACAGTTGCCAGTGTTGAGTTTGGAACCCCTACCCATCTAGTTAGTGGTAGAACAGTGTTATGCAGTTATCGCAGGTGGCATGGAACTAATAGTGTGATGAGTGTTCCAAGGTACCTGTAAAGTGAATATCATCACATGCCCTTGTGAGGTATGGCAATGGGGATGTATTGGGTGAGAAATGACTCATAATACTGTCACCTATGAGTCTACACACTCACAAACACTGCTATACACACCAATGCACACACACACACACACACACACACACACACACACACACACACATTTGTCAGTACTGACATTAGCAGCCCTGCCTATCATGTTTTTCATTCCATGCTGTTATATAGCTGTTGCACATGCCATGGGGCTTATAGGGCTGAAGAGTGTCTACAGATGCCTCTACAGTAGATGAAAACAGCGGTCTTCATAAAGTGGACCTTGGGACGTGTACTGGGAGTACCATGGCCTAAAATTGTACACCACATACACCCAATGGATATAGTTCTAGCTCAAACAAGCACAGGATACTGTTAACACACACACACACACACACACACACACACACACACACACACACACACACACACACACACACACTTGCCAGGACTGAGTTTAAAATCCCTACTTATTGCTACTACAGTGTTATGCATTTATTGCATGTGCCATGAAGCTTACAGGGTGAAGAGTGTCCCAAGGTAATTCTAAGGTGAACAACATCACCAGGCCTTGTAAAGTATGGCAATGGGAGATGTACTGGGTGAGAATGGACTCAAAATACTTTAACCTACAGTTATGCACACTTACAAATACAAATACACTCATACACACATTTGCCAGGACTGAGATTAGCAGCCCTGCCTATCTTGTTAGTTAGTCCATACTGCACATGGCACGGGGCTTATTGGGCTGAAGAGTGTCAACAGATACCTCTACAGTTGATGAAGACAGCAGGCCTTGTAAAGTGGACCTTGGGACATGTACTGAGAGTACGATGGACTAAAAATGTAACCCCCCAATGGATATAGTTCCCACTCACATACACAAGGTACAGTTTTGCACACACATTTGTCAGGACTGAGATTAGAATGCCTACCTATCTAGTTATTGCTACTACAGTGTTATGCATTTATTGCATGCACCATGGAGCTTATAGTGTGAAAAGTGTTCCATGGTTCTTCTAAGGTGAACAACATCACCAGCCCTTGTAAGGTATGGAAATGGGCAGCGTACTGGGAGAGTGAGGCATGAAAATGCTGTATCCTACCAATATACACACTTATACACATACTCACATTTCCCAGCACTCAGATTAGAACCCCTACCTATCTAGTTATTGGTACTATAGTATTATGCAGGTACCGCACACACCACAGGGCTTATAAGGTGAAGAGTGTGCCAAGGTACCTGTAAAGTGAATAGCATCCCCAGCCCTTGTAATGTATGGCAATAAGATGTGTATTGGGTGAGAAGGGCCAAACATTACAAGGGCTGGTGATGTAATGTATGGCAATGGGAGGTGTAGTAGGTGAGAAGGGCCTCAAACTACTTTCACCTGCATGTTTACACACTCACAAACACTTTTATACACATTAATGCACACACACACGTATGCCAGTACTGAGATCCATAGGTTCATAGGTGTGTACTAGCCAAATGGCCATGGAGCCTTTACAAGCCTATCCCATAAGATTACCCTGGCATCGTGCCACCTAACATTACTTCCCATTGTGTCTATTGAGTATAGCCACTGTAGTGATCCCCGGGGTGAGATTTCTATTCCCCATCCACTCATCCAGATTTCTCTTGCAGAGGGCCAGTGAGGTGCTCTGCTTGACATGTATGTGAAGTCTATTCCATAGCATGGCCAGTCTCTGGTATATGAACCTGTCCCTCCAGCATGTTCTGTTGATTGTGGAAATGGGGTTAAAGTCTCTGGGGCATGTGGTGCGGACAGATTGGGTTTCTTTAAATGTAGCATGCCTAACAGAGCTGGATCAGACATGGCTTTGTAAGTCAAGCAGGGATCGCCACTAAGTAGCCAATATGAGACACAGAATTGTTGGAGTTATTGGAGTCTGTCCATATAGAACAAGTGTTTTTTTTTTTTTTTTTTTTTTTTTTTTTTTTTGAAAATATATCCAGGAGGCAGGCTATCATATATTCAACTCACTTCAAGACTCCAGTACAATCTCAGTTCTCAGTTCCAAGTTCAAAAATACATCAGCAATACATCACATTACAATACATCAGCAATACATCAGTTTCAAACACCTGAAGAAGCAGTAGTGAAAGCGCTTGTGTTGTCTCAATAAAGCAGTGCTGGTTTTACTGAAGTGGAGTTGTTCCTGCCTTTGCCTTTGCTGATGTATTTTTGTAAATAAAAAAAATTTGCTTTCTACTTCTATCTGTGGAGGTAATCTGTGTTTTTGGGGAACTTCTTTACCCATATAGAACAAGTGTTTAAGGCCTAGGATCTTCTTTGTGAGGTACTTTTGCAGCATCTCCAGTTGTTGCAGGTGTCTAGTGAGGTACATGCCAAATGTGCCATTGTACTCGATCACTGGCCTAATGAGGGAAGAGTAGTGTGAGACAATGACTTCTTTCTTCCTGGATGCAACACCCTTAGTAATGAGATGTGACACATAGAAGGACTTTCTGACCACAGTGGCACTGTGGTGGTCAACAGAGAGGTCGCTGTCAAACTGTGTTCCCAGTTTTCTTATAACGACTTCTGTGTTCAGTGGACTACCATCGATGTGGTGATTCATGGGAACCAAGTTGCTCCTAAAGGGGATGGTGACACATTTTCTGGCATTACAACAGTTGTAGGTCTCAGTGAGGCCTTTCTGCAGGGTCAACATCACTTGGGGAGGTAATAATAGCACCCACCTTGCAGTCATCTGCAAACATTGTCAGCCAAAGTCCCTTCATGTTGGGCTGGACTTCGGAGGCATAGATACCAAACATGATGGGACCCAGGACCAGACCCTGTGGTATTCCACTCGTGACTCATCAACAGTCTGACATGGAGTACACTGCTTTCACACTTTGGGTTTGATCTGTGAGCCAGTTTGCAACCCACCTAGTGATATAGGGGATGATGCCTAGCTGAGTGTGTTTGTCTATGATTCCTGAGTGGGAAATGGTATCAAAAGATTAGAAGCCTAGCCCATCTTGTTATTTATTCCATACTGTTGCATGGTTATTTCATGTGGCACAGAGCTTATAGGGCTGCAGAGTGTCTACAGCTACCTCTACAGTGGATGACAACAGTTGGCCTTGTAAAGTGGACACTGGGACTTGTACCGGGTGGACCTCAACAAAAAAATTGCAAAACCCACCCTCCCAATGGATATGGTATACACACACACACACACACACACACACACACACACACACACACACACACACACACACACACACACTTTTGCATTTGCCAGGACTGAGATTAGAACCCCTACCTAACTAGTTATTTGTATTATAGTGTTATACAGTTATCGCATGCACCACAGAGCTTATAGGGCTGAGGCCAGTCCAAAGGTACTTCTACAGTGAATGACATCAGCAGATCTTGTGAAGTAGGGCAATGGGAAATGTACTGGGTGGGAAAGGACTAAAACACTTATTCCTACACAAACACACACCATACACACACACCACCACACTTACATATGCCAGGACTGTGATTAGAGCCCCTACCTATCTATGTATTTGTATGATAATGTTACACAGTTATCGCATGCACTATAGAGCTTACAGGACTGAAGCCACTCCAAAGGTACTTCTAAGGTGAATGACATCAGCAGATCTTGTAAAGTAGGGTAATGGGAAGTGTGCTGAATGGGTAAGGCATCATAATACTTAGACCTACAGACAGACAGACACACACACACACACACACACACACACACACACACGCACACACACACACACACACACACACACACACACACACACACAAAGGTAGGTGATGTGATATTACAACCCTCACCTCTGTACCATCAGACAATGAATCTCATCTTCATGCTGGTACTTACAACTGGTATGCAACTGTCTGCCATTCAGGATATCCCTGTGTATGACTCACTGTCTGTGTGTGTCTCACTGTGTGTCTCACTCTATCACTGTCTGTCTCTCTTTCCCATGTCTAGGTGTGTGTATAGGTTCATAAGTTCATAGGTAGGTACTAGGCTATCGGCCCTGGGGCCTATATAAGCCCAGCCAAAAAGGTACCCTGGCTTTTGCCACCCAAGAAAATTATTTTCCTGTGCTGCTGTCTAGCAGAGCCACAGAGGTGATCCCCAGGGTGAATTTCCTATTTCTCATCCAATCATCAAGATTTTTCTTGAAGAGTGCTAATGAGGAGCTTTGTTTGATATAGATAAGTAGCTTATTCCAGAGTATGGGAAGTCTCTGGGACAAGAATCTATCCCTCCGGCATGTTCTGTTTATTGTGGTGACAAGGTTTAGGTCCCTAGAGCATGTAGCCCGGAGGGATTGGGATTTCTTTAAGTGGAGCATGTCCAACAACTCTGGGTTTGACATAGCATTGTATGTTTGGCAGAGATCACCTCTGAGTAGGCAATATGTGATGTAGTAAAGCTGGAGTTTTTTGAGACAGACTGAGTAGAGCATCTGTTTGAGGCCGGTAATCCTCTTTGTGAGGTATTTCTGCGGCCTTTCCAGTTGTTGTAGATGTCTTGTGAGGTACATACTAAAAGGGGTGTTGTACTCTATAATGGGTCTAATGAGTGATGAGTAGAGGGGAACAATGACCTCTTTTTTTCTGGATGAGAAACCTTTTGTGATGAGGTGTGCCAAGTAGAATAATTTCCTGACTACTGTGGCAATGTGATTATCAAAGGAGAGACTACTGTCCACCTGTGTCCCAAGGACTCTTATTACACTTTCAGTGTTAAGTATACTACTGCCTATGTTGTAGTTCATGGGTACAGAGTTTTTACCAAAGGGGATGACAATGCACTTTTTGGCATTGAGCTTGAGGCCATGGCTTTGACACCAGGCATCTGTCTCAGTGAGGCCCTTTTGTAGGATGTCCACATTGTTAGGAGTTTCGATTATGGCTCCTAGTTTGCAGTCATCTGCAAACTTCATTAGCCAAAGACCTTCTGTGTTAGCCTGTACTTCAGAGAAGTAGATACCAAACAGGAGAGGACCCAGGACTGAACCCTGTGTACTCCACTTGTCACTGGTCTGAAGTCAGATTTGGAGTCTACTACTTTCACAGTGTGGGTTCTGTCAGTGAGCCAGTTGGCAACCCATCTTGTGACATAGGGATTTATACCTAGTTTAGTGAGTTTATCTATAATTCCAGAGTGGGGGATGGTGTTGAAAGCCTTGGCAAGATCTAAATAGGCTGTGTGAACCACCTTACCCTTGTCTACGGCTTTGGTAACTGCTTCAGAGAAGTCTATCAGGTTTAGGAGACATGATCTGCCTTTTACAAACCCGAACTGGGTGGGATCCAGAGTTTGGAGATTACCAATGTCTTTGTTTATAAGTTCCATGATGATACGTTCCATGGCCTTGCAGACCAGGCTCATCAGGCTAATGGGGCAGTAGTTTCCGGGGTCCGTGGTGGCTTCCCCCTTGTGGAGTGGGATAACCATTGCTGTACGCCATTCAGCAGGCACAAAGCCTGAGGTGAGGCTATGATTGAACATGGTACTTAGATGGGGTGCCAGTTCATTCTGTAGTTCATGTAGAATGCAGCCTGGGATGTTGTCTGGTCCCATGGATGTTGTGTTCTTGGCTTTGGAGAGTGTGGTTTTTACCTGTGCAGCCGTGATTACAGGAACTTTGCATTCTTTTGGTATAGAGATGGGCTCTTTAGGGGGTGAGAGGGGGGTAAAGTTAGCACTGAACATATCTGCCAAGATGTTGGCAATATCAGTTGGGTCTGTATATTTAGTGCCATTGTGCTGTAACTCAGTGCAGATCTGAGTGTTGAAATTGAGATTCTTGACATAGCTTTAGAATGCTTTGTGGTTGTCTTTAGAATCAGTGACGATTTTGTTTTCGTAACTAGCTTTGGAGGATTTTATCAGGGATCGCACCTTCTTACTGAGGCTGACCAGGGAGCTCCTCTACTCATGGGATTTTACTCTCTTTTGCAAGAGTTTCTTCCTTCTGTTGTACAGTTTGTTTGTTTATGGCAGGGGACCTCCAGATTGGTTTCCTTTTTTGGAGGATAGCGTCTTGGTTGATGCTAGATATATTGTAATATGTTGCCCATATATATATGTGTGTGTGTGTGTGTGTGTGTGTGTGTGTGTGTGTGTGTGTGTGTGTGTGTGTGTGTGTGTGTGTGTGTGTGTGTGTGTGTGTGTGTATGTGTGTGGAGACAGGTGTACAAAGTTGTGTGTATGCAAAGGCATCTGCACAATACAGATTTATATAGTCCATTGTGGTTTCAGACATGGGCTTTATTTCTCTAAGTGTAGGAGCATGCCTGGTATGACCTTCTATAGTAAGTGTGGGAATCCATTCCAGAAATAGTTGTAACTCCAGTCTGGGATGTTGTGTGCTACAGCCATACCTTGCAACCTGTTTGATCAAGATATCTGGAGATAGGCTGCCAATATGGGGAAACAATGGCCCAAACATAGGGGGATACTGTAACTATTACTCTTAATAATGTATGAGTTGCTTGAGTTACAGGGGATGTTTTAGCAGACATTTTCTGACTTAGATAATGCTTGACATTGTAATGTATTGTGTCATTACCTACTAACAGATATCATCGGATCATCACATTTATTTACCAGAGAAATACAAGAAAGATGTTGCACAGACCAATATTACGAGGCAAAGACTGGACATTCATGCACAGTCTGGCCAGTTGGGAGGTGTGGCTACAGCCAATTGACTGATGAAGCTGTGTAAAAGGTCCAGCACCTTGGTGATATACTGGCTGGGGGTCTCCTGGTTGTGCGGTATTCTTCTTACTTGAAAGATCATATCCTGGTGTGGCCATACATCTCAGCTGTACAGATTCTCATAGATTATTCAGATTCATGCCTCATATATCTGGTCGGTTTCCCTTAACATTGTGGGTTTCTAGCAAGTTTGTTGCAAATCACTCAGGGTTGCAGTCAGGGAATAATGACTGAACATTAGAGTTTCAGACTTCACACCATTCATGACATCCATGCTACTACACACCCTCTGTTATTCGATTACATTTCCAACATTTTGAGAGCATTATTTCAAAAGTGTCCCTATAGTTGGGCCTTTATCCCACTATTATGTATGGCTTTGTCCAGACTTCTTGCTCTATGAGGTTGAGAGGTATGTTAATAGCATTTAGTGGCATAGCCTTTCATTTACATTTTGTTGACTGTGTTATGTTGTTAGTATGTACCCCATGACATTCCCTACAATGGCACTATGGGTGAGGTATGTGATACTGCTGCAGGCCATCTGTAACAAGGCAGTGCATTCTGTCAATCACATGTTCCCTGGCTACCAGGCAGTGGATGCCCCTGGGGTGACAATGGTAAGTGAGTCAGGTGTTACTGACAATCATTTTCTGTTCATATTGATCCATCACTCTGGGAGACAGCAGGATGCTGCTTAAGGCCTGGGACATACCTGCATGGGACACATATTCAGCATGGTGCATCATGTCTGTCTTTCTATAGTGTGTGAGGTACTTCTAACATCATTCATACTGCCATGGACCAGGCTAGTGTGATACCTGTACCTGTTGTGGCATGACTTGGGTGCATGTGTGATATGGCAGATTATAGCACCTACCAAACAAGTGATTGTGACTTTCTCCTTATCCTGTATGGTGTGTGGCACATCTGTGTGTCTCACAATGGAGTCTTCTATGAGTAATATGTTGTGTGTATAGTAAGGCCTTAGTATTTGCAAGATCCTGGTGTGTGGAGTATGCGTGGTCTGTGGTGTGTAGGTCTGGGAAGTTCTCATGTGTTTTTGCCTCTGAGGTGTCCTTTACTTGGGGTTTGATTTGTTGTGGACCTCCACTTATGTGGGTGTGTGTTGTGCATTTGCAGGTGATGCTTACTGACTCCATACACTGCAGGGCACCTATGTTACTGTAAAATGTGCTCTGGTGTGCACATTCTCCATATGTCTAGCCAGTGGTTCCCCTCCTCCTTCTGTGTGTCTCTTTATCCGTCTGTAGTCCGGTCACAGGCTTTGCCCACAGTGGCTGCTGTTATGTATTTGTAATTCTGGTGTGAGCATGGTAAATGCCGTAACATCACACACAAGGTTATGGACTATGCACCTATGAACATACCTATTTGGCAGGTTGTCCATCATTGCACCTATACATCTGCTGGGGTCCTCAGACAGTTTGTGTTACTATGGTATTATGCGGCTACATGTTGGCCTAGCTATCAAACTGTCACTGACTCTGACATCTGGACAGGCCCACATATGACAGTCAAATGAAGGCCCACAGATGGGGACAGGGTGTTGATACTGTTCTGCCATACATAGACAGTTGGGGGACCTGTTTGTTACATACTTGCTTTCTGTTATGGGTGTGACATCTGCTTCTCCACTGTCTGCCATTAATGTTTTGACATGACCTTTTCTTGTTTTGCAAATACTTTACAGGTGAGTGCAATGTTAGGACAAGCAGAACAGATATACAAGGCATACTTGTGCTCCTTCTGTGACAATCTGCCATTCCAGGGGTATGGCTATTGGCCAGTGACATGCTGTCAGTGCTGACACAGTAAGGTGGCAGCCTTTTATGACCTGTCAGTACACTGACCTTCAGTTCCCTGCTGTGCTACTAGGCACAATACCTCTCTACGTATAAGAGCCAAACATCTGAACAAAGCCATAAGTAATTGGGTGACAAAGGCCTAAGTATAGGGACCATTTTAACTATTGGCCTTACATACCTAGAAGGGTAATACAATAACAGATTTTGCATTAGCATGCATTTTCTATAGGGTATGAAGTCTGAGACGCTACAATAGTTGGCACTACGATTCTTGGAACATGGCCTTTTTTACCACAGTACTGTACCTAGGCCACTAAGACATAACAGCCGGGAGTAAGTGCTGGCCACATCCTGACAGTATTTCCCATGCATATACATAAATCAAGTTATCAAGTTGATTGGGACAGCCCTGGTAATGTGTACTCTGGTGCTATTACCTACAAATGTACATGTTACTGCATTTCTATGGGAATATGAGTGGAGGGGCACACCTGTCAACAGTACACATTTGCACATACTGTGCTGATACTGGCTTTACATTGTGGTTCCATTTAGCATAGTATTGTGCCTTGTGTTGGAGAACAGAGGCATATCACTGGTGACCACAGGTTAGAGTGTAATGACATACAATTGAGTTTCAGCCTTCTTACCCTTCAGAGCCTTACTGCAACTGCAAGGCCTGCTATGATATCACTATGTAAGTCTGTAGGGGGCTATTCCATCATTGTCGCCATTTGTGGGCCTCTGCCAGACATTCCTTCATGGTTTTCTACAGCTGACTTGCTGGGTGAGTCTGAGGGGTGCGTATGGGATCCCCACATTGACATCCATGCATGTGACCTATGCCCCCCCCCTTAGTTGGCCCCCTCCATATACTGCAGTGGGATTTGTCATCTGGGATAATACTGCATAGCGTGGGAAAGCCAGTACTGGGCAGACATTTCCTGGTGTCCCACATAGCTGTCAGTTGTCTGCTGCTACCCCAGTAGGCCACCCCATTCCCTTTCATGCATGCAGCGATACCATAGATATGCTACCAGAACATACTACTCCATTCATTTATTGTTTAGAAGACTGGCTTACCTTGTGCCTGCAGCAGTTGTGAGGATGGTGGGTGAGGGCTGACTCTGTTGGGTGCATGCAGTACACTGCCTATACATGGTAAGCTATAGGTAGTGTGATGTGTGTGGCATCCATTTTACTGTGTGTGAGTCAGAGGGGTCACTCCCTGGATCCCTACAGTGTCAGTGTGTGTGCTATGCATTGTCTTTTTGCCAAGGCCTGGGCATACTGGGCATGCCTTCATCTTCCTATAGGACCAGGCTCAGGGGCTTCCTCCTCCAAGTCCCTCTGTTCCTGTGGGAACATTGTCAATGGTGGAGGGCTGTGTGGCCCTTCCCCAAACTGTTCCTGCTGCAGCTGTTTCCGCAGGATCATACTGTGTAGGATGGCACATAGTATGAATATGTGTGCACATGTGGCTGGGGAGTACTGCAGGGCTCCACCAGATATGTCAAGGCAGCGGAACCATGACTTGAGCATCCCAAACACATGCTCTATAATGATCCTGGTTTGTACGTGTGCCTCATTATGGCATTCTTGAGTGGGTGTGTGTGCTTTTCTGATGGGTGTCATCATTCACAGCTCCAGTGCATAGCCAGCATCCCCCACAAGATGGCCATGGGGGATGTCCCCCTGGCAAATCCCTGGTACAGCTGTGCTGAATGCCAGATGTAGGAGTAATGATAGCTTCCAGGGCTGCCAGCACACACATTCATAATAATGCCCTGGGCATTGCACACAACCTGGCAGCTGATGGAATGAAAGCCCTTGTGGTTTACATAGACCCTACCCTGGTCACCAAGTGGTGCTTTGATGTGGATGTATATGCAGTCTATGGCACCCAGTACCTTCGAGTAGTCTGCTATACAGTGGAAGACACAAATATTGCTGGTCCTCTCCTCACGGGTGCTGGGGAAGTACATGTGCTCACCAGCATGTGGTAGCATGGCATCCATGAACTGTTGGAGTATCCTGGATGCAGATGTCTGTGAGACCCTCATGGTATTCCCAGTAGGTCTTTGGAAAGTACCAGTAGCTAGTATTCTTAAGGCTACACATACCTTTGTTTCCAGTGGGATGGGTTCCCCTCTGTTGGCTCTGGGTCTGAGGTGAGGCTGGCACAGCTTGGTGAGTTGCTGAAGTATGTGCCTGTCCACCACGTAGTGCTCTACTATCTCCAGATCATGTAGCCCCTGGTAGGTTACCCTGTGTCTGAACACTCTTCCCCTCCTCCTCAGTCTGCGGCGGATGTCAGCATTATCCTCGTCACCGTCTTCAGCCTCTAGCACATACTGATGTAGAAAGGTGACAGTAGCACCTAATATTTTGTTAGTTTTGTCAGTTAAAATTCCCCTGAGTGTGTGCACCTGTGGTGCAGATTTTGTAGGAAAAAGCAGACTGAAGGGTGTTTGCATAGTTTATGCTGTCATGCTGCAGATGCTACCTGTGTGATTGGCTGACTGTGATACATTCCACCTGTCAGCTATATTATTTGTACTTGAGTGCCTGTCTTCTGCTATTTTCCTCCCCCCCCCTTCCCATTTCCACCCTTTTACGCCCTGAGGTGTGCCACTCAAACCCGCTGCCCAAATGTAAACAGTTCTGCTATTTCGGGGTTTTTCTTTTTTTGTTTGTTTAAGACCCGGTGTGCACTGCCCAAACCCATTTAGCTAAGGTAAACAGTTTTGAGAAGAAATGGCCCTCCCATGGATGCGAACACGCTCCTCATTTCATGGAATAGGTAAATACAGCCTCAAACACATCCCCTTGCTTAGCTGTGCTTAGCTAAGCTCAAATGGGAGACGTGGTGCTCCAATGTGCCAACATCAAGCATAATACACTCCCTTTTCATGTCAACTGCTTCTCGTGCTTACATCACTGCCTAATAGTTCTTACATGGTTAGGTGCAGCCAGGGAATGGTCTTCCATTTAGTGATTCAGTAAAATCTGCTCATTTGCATATCCCACTGCCTTAGTTCCTGGTTACCCCACTATACCACAGCCTTCCTCCTTAGCAAAAAGTGTTACCGGTTCTTGTTTTGATTCTGCATGCCATAGACTATAATGGCAAAATGCAGATTTCACTTAAAATTGACTTTTTGACATTTTTTTTTATTTTCGGCATGATCTCATTTGCGCACCGCTGCCTTATGCTTAAGCAGCTGAAATCGGTAAAAAAAAAATAAACTTTGAATTTTGTAATTTTGAAACGCTTTTCATTGCCAATGGCCATGTTTTTCTAATACATACTTTACTTTGAGCTGTCACGCCTCCATTTTGATTTTTGCAGAAATGTACTTGGTTACTAGCCGAATACATTTCTGCACCTCACACTATTCCCACATGGATGTCTGTCTCTTTATTGAATCATTAATTCACCTCATTTGCATGGCTTTCACCAGCAAATTAGGTAATTAGCATTAAGTTGTGTCTGTGTGGGAATAGTGCTGCCAGGTTCATGCATGTCTCCAGTCTTGTTTACTGGATCACTCAGCGGCCATATTCCATGCAGGAGAGGCTGCACTATTCTTACACTCCTTGTAAGCTTCATTAAATCCCACGGGACAATTTTATTGTATTACCACAGAGCTGATTAACACTGAAGTAAGCAGGTTCAGTGTTAGAATGATACTTATTTTGAATAACTTGTTTTGCATGAATTTTCCCTAAAAATTAAAACAAGGCTAGTCCAAAGTAGATCTCAGTTTTCTACAATTAAAATCTTGGGAGATCATACACATTTAACTGATTGTTGGGTAATTCAGTAATTCAATAAAGCTTTAACTTGATGTTTTTTAAAAGACCCATCAATCACTTTTTTCTTGCATACTTTGAAACTCTGTTCTACTTGTTATCCTAAACCATCTAACAAAAGAAAGTGAGGAGTTTAAAAGATATACCTAATTCCTATCTTTGTTAAACTTAAACGCTTTGTGGTCTCATCTTTATAAAGGGCATTGTATTGCCTAATGTGAACATCTACGGTACTTGTTTTTATTTGTTTGGTATTTGCTCATGAAGTCATGGTTAGAATATGATACGCACCCCTCCATTTAAACCAAGCCGCTATCACAAACAAAAGCATAATCAGTAGGATGACTTTTTCATGGTTTATCTAGTTATTCCCAGTGATGTCATGGACAAGAGGTGAGTTGCTACCTGTGTTCTTGACATGACGTATGTTCTTCTGGTTCTATATTACAAGATTGAAGCTTTACTTAATCGTATAAGTAAAGCTCGAACTTGTAATATCGAAACCCTAAATTGTCGAATGGCTGATTTAACCCAGGTTACAAGGTTGTAAAATATTGGATTTTTGGTACTACTTTGTGTATTTTGAATTTGGAAGGTAAAGATAAAATTAAAAATACTTGTATAAGTACTGCTAGTTGAACTTTCTTTGAGGCTTGGTTTTTCATTTAAAAACTTCAGTTTTAAAAATTGGATTATTTTTAACAATTTTTATTGTTTGATTTTTACATATATACTAAGATTGGTATTTTATATTTATGTAGTTACAGGCTTATGCCTGCCTGGGGGTATACCGTTTATGTAAATTAATTGTTGATGTAAATTAAATGTCTTCAGTATTTTTAAATAAGAAATGCTAGGTACATTGAATTTGTCTTTTCCCTAGTAATTGTTTAATTAAGGAGCATACTGGAATCACCTGCACCGGAAATGATGTTACTTTGTATTTTCAAACTTGTTATAAAGTGCATTGGTGTTTTTTATCTTACTGTCTGAGGAAGCTACTGTTTGACAGTAGCGAAAACGTTTTTATTAAAATACGTTAACCTGCTGTTGGTGTGCCTGCTGCTTACATTCTGCTTTTGGCTTTTACTTGTTGGAAAATTTTTCTTTTGTTTACCGGTTTGTTCATTGTGCGGAATGTCAAGCCCTAGGACACCAAACCTATTTGGGTCAGAGAACCCTCCCTCAACGGAAGTTCTTATTTCCAGTGATGCTGACAACTTTAATAAATTGATGGCGTTTTTGACTCAGCGTCTAGATTCAATCAATGCCCGTTTAGAAAAGATTGAATCTAATCCTGCGCCAAGTGGTCATTCCCGTGGGGTGAATGTTCCGATATCTGGTCTCGACCGCTCAATACCTCCAGGTCAACCCCAAAGGAAGACAACAACAAATGCGAGAAGCCTTACGGATGATACCAATGTTGTTTCCAGTGTTCTACTGCCTGCTAGTCAACATGAATTTCCTCGGTTTGGTCTACCAACTGTTACCCTTGCCGGTCCTAACAATACGGGACTTACCAATGTGAACGGGGTTGCGGATAATCAAATCAACACCTCTGGGCTTATTGGCGTGCCTACTTTCGGTGAATGGGTGGAAAATACTGAGGCGCTCACTTTTGGACTACCTCTCCATTCTGGCCCGCCGGCCACAGGTCTTGAACTTTCAGGTAACAATGATGAAAATATTGCAAGTAATTTAAAACTTTTAGATGCGAACATGCTGAAAATAAAAAAACTTCAGCTTGAAGTTTCATACTTCAAGCAATGTATTACCGAAAAGCTTGTACCTAAGGGGTTGAGAAACTCCTTTACCCCTACTAGGCTATTCTATGATGGGTCTTTTGCTCACGATCTATCCAGCTTGTTTAACAAACAGGGGCTGGAATTAATGGAGCTAATGGTGAAACATTATGGCAAACATATTGATCTTTTGCTGACTGAAACGAATGCTCTTAATGAAAGCATAAAGCTTGACATCAATTTTGCTCGTTATAAGTATGACTATCAGAGAATATTCGAAAGCATTGATGCCTTATTGGTTAAACTGAAAGTGAACAAAAATAAGAAACTAACAAGGGATAGGCAAGCGTATGCTAAAGATTTAGCCTACCCTAACTTATCCAAGAAAGAAAAAGGGCCTATTACCATGCCTGAATCTTTAGAGTCCGACAAGAATGGTTATGGGACTAACTCTTCTGCTACCATCTTTGAAGAACAAGAAATTGACCAGGAAGATGGGGATGAGGGCCTGTCGGCCTATCAACCCAGGAGGAGCAATAGGATTAAAGCTAACACTAACTATAAAGGCCAGCACCCTAATGTCAACAATCAGAATAAATCTTTTTTAGGGCGAAGGAACTATCAGAAAAACAACAACCGGAACAGGCAGAAGTAGTAAGCACTTCTGTAACTTTGTTTAATGACTCTGATGTCCCTACAATTTTGAAAAACAAAAAAGGTGACTTTACTGTTTACAACTTTTCTAAGTTGGAAATTGAACAAGACCTTATTGAACTATTATCTTTTGGTTTAACATTTGTACCTGACCAGAAGGTGTCCTTATCGAAGTTATTGATAGAACTTAAGTGTTTCGTAAGGAACCTTAACCTTAAAGTACTGTTCAATGGCCTGCCGAACACAGAAAATACACCTTTCAAGCTACTTAGCAGCTTTAACCCTCCTTTGCACCCTATCTTACACATTTTTGAGTATGTCTGCGAACTTGACTTTAGACAACTGTTTGACAACATTAAATGGTTTAATAATTCTAGCAATATTTCACCAGAACAAAGGTCAAGTTTGGCAAATTTACGTAACTTACCCATTAGGGTAATGAAACCTGACAAGGGTGGGGGCCTGGTCATACTTGACAAAGAAGACTATAATGCGAGAATGACTAAGGTCTTAAACTCCCCTGCTTATGAACTTTCTTCTTTAAATGAAACAACAGGGCAATATAACAAAATCAAAGGGTACTTCAGGGACTTACTCATTGAGGGAAGAATAAACACCGAGACCTACAATTTTATTAACATCTCGTTTCCCAAAGTCCCTGTCATGTTTGGGATCCCCAAAATTCATAAAAATTTGGGGGACCCACCTATGCGTGCCCTTGTTGATGGGAGATGTTCCATCACTCACCCCTGTTCTAAAGTTGTTGACCACATTTTGGGGAAATACCTTAAGTTACTACCGCAAATTTGTAAAGACTCCTGGTCTTTTCTTCAAGCTGTCAGCAATGTCCCTTTTTCACCTTCCAATAACTTCCTCACGATCGATGTGGTGGACTTGTATACGTCTATACCACATCAAGAAGCATTGGAATGGGTAGAACTGATGTTAGTTCACTTACAGGCTTCAAAAGACGAAGTTGACGTAGTCACCTTGCTTTTGGACATCATTCTGTCGTCGAACTTTTTTACTTTCAACAACCGCTACTTTATACAGAAAAGGGGAATTGCTATGGGGTCCCCCTGTGGTGGAAGCGTGGCCAACTTAGTGGTCGCCTACTGGGAAATGACTGTTCTTTTTAAGAACCCTTTATTTAAAAACGTTAGTAAATTTTACACACGTTTTTTAGATGATGTGTTCATTCTCATGCAGGGTGACCTTAAGACTGCATCTAAGCTGGTCGAAGAAATGAACGAGTCTTGTGCTTTTTTGAAATTCACTTATAAATTTTCAGTCAGCGAAATTGATTACCTAGATGTTAAACTTACAAAAAATTGCTCCAACACTGGCATTGACTCTAGCATTTACAGGAAGCATACCTACTGTAATGCTTTCCTGCATTTTGCTAGTAGTCACCCATTGAAACAAAAAAGATCTATCGTAAAAGGCCAACTTGTTAGGGCCACACGTATGTGTAACACACCGAAGGCCTTTAGTGAGGAATGTGTTACTCTTAAGAACATGTTCCTCAATAGGGGATACCCGGTAGAACTGATCGAGAGCTTAATTGATGAAGTTTCTGTGAAAAGAGCTTCTGGGTTTTATATACCCCTTCTTCAAAACAAAAAGTGTGATGTCATTCAATCTTTTGGCTTGGCAAGCCCACCTACTGTTGGCCTTGTTAATGGAGGCCCCTCTTGCAACTTAAATGAACCTATTGAAAATTTTAACGACTATAAGTCTAGGTTCATTGTTACATATAGTAACCATGCCAGTTCAATGTGTTTAATTATTGGAAAAAACTGGCAGTTTATCTTAAACAACACCCAATTGCTTGACATCTTGGGGGCATGCCCACTATTTGTTTTCAAGAGGGGCAAAAATCTCAAGGACCTTCTGCAAACTTGGGATACATCTAACTCAGGATTTAGGCAGAAAGGCACTTTTCCCTGTGGCATGTGTAAGTGGTGTAGATTAATAAGAGCAGGGAACTCTTTTACTATTAAACACGAGAAGTATTTCATTAAACATAGGATTTCCTGCGACAGTAGGTCTGTGGTTTACATTGCGTTTTGCAACTGTTGCCGAGCATTTTATGTTGGTAAGACTGACCGTAGATTACGGGACAGGATTTACCAACATAATTATGCTATAAAAAATCAAAAATCTGATAATGCTCTTTCAAAGCATATCATTGAAAATCCTGGACACAGCTTTGGCTTCATGGGAATTGACCTGGTTACATCAGGTATAAGAGGGGGGCCCCAACCTTTACTATTAGAAATAAAGGAGTTGGAATGGCAACTGCTCCTTAATGCATTTGCCCCACCAGGGTTAAATGAATCATGTAATATTTCTGTTATATTAAAGTATAAGAGTTATCTTAGACCTTGAACTTATGGGTTACAAGTTTGTAAAATATTGGATTTTTGGTACTACTTTGTGTATTTTGAATTTGGAAGGTAAAGATAAAATTAAAAATACTTGTATAAGTACTGCTAGTTGAACTTTCTTTGAGGCTTGGTTTTTCATTTAAAAACTTCAGTTTTAAAAATTGGATTATTTTTAACAATTTTTATTGTTTGATTTTTACATATATACTAAGATTGGTATTTTATATTCATGTAGTTACAGGCTTATGCCTGCCTGGGGGTATACCGTTTATGTAAATTAATTGTTGATGTAAATTAAATGTCTTCAGTATTTTTAAATAAGAAATGCTAGGTACATTGAATTTGTCTTTTCCCTAGTAATTGTTTAATTAAGGAGCATACTGGAATCACCTGCACCGGAAATGATGTTACCTTGTATTTTCAAACTTGTTATAAAGTGCATTGGTGTTTTTTATCTTACTGTCTGAGGAAGCTACTGTTTGACAGTAGCGAAAACGTTTTTATTAAAATACGTTAACCTGCTGTTGGTGTGCCTGCTGCTTACATTCTGCTTTTGGCTTTTACTTGTTGGAAAATTTTTCTTTTGTTTACCGTATTTGCTCATGAAGTCATGGTTAGAATATGATACGCACCCCTCCATTTAAACCAAGCCGCTATCACAAACAAAAGCATAATCAGTAGGATGACTTTTTCATGGTTTATCTAGTTATTCCCAGTGATGTCATGGACAAGAGGTGAGTTGCTACCTGTGTTCTTGACATGACGTATGTTCTTCTGGTTCTATATTACAAGATTGAAGCTTTAGTTAATCGTATAAGTAAAGCTCGAACTTGTAATATCGAAACCCTAAATTGTCGAATGGCTGATTTAACCCAGGAAAACACTTTCCTTGGCCATTATGTGGAGTATGCCCATTTCTCCAATTTGGAGCAATCTTGGAGTTGGCATATTTAGGTGGGGGGTGTGGGAGGCCAAGGCCCCCATTTTATTTTGGATGTAAAGTTTTTTTTTTTTTGATTCGGCCAAGAGAAGTGTTTCCCTTGGTTAAACTGGCCGTTTGACACTTTTAGCTTTCGATATTACAAGATCGAGCTTTAGTTATTCGATTAACTTAAGCTTTGATGCTGTAATATAGGCGCGTTCTTCTCATTATTAGATGTTTAGATACCACGTATAGCTTCTTGACTAGCCTTTAGTGTCAAGATAGCACTTAAGTGATTCTAATGATTTGCCTTCTTTACAAGGGAATTACAACTTTGGTTATGCAAAGATACTGGCATCTTTTACAATGAGTTTTTCTTTTATGATATGAAAAGTGTGAACTTACATTCTGTACAACACAGAAAACCTTTCATTGTGTACACATAAACTCTGGTTATCACTGGATCTTTATCCATGATTTAAGCTGTAAAGCTCTGACCTTAAGAATATACAAATGATGCAACAACTTTGTTGTGAATGAAAAGCATTACTTCTCTGAGAGAGCAGGAACATGTTTGAAGCATTTGACTTACCATAATCACTGCCACTATTTGATATTCATGTGCTTTCAAAAATGCAGTCCACTTTAGAATACTTGGAGACAACATTTACATTAAAACGTTTATCTCATTAAATAACAGAATGATTATTTAGAACAGCATAATAAAATATTGGTTAGACATGTCTTTTAGTACCTGGTTCCTAATTTAATTTTCTTCTGTGGTGTCCACTCCATAGAGAATTCATGCTTATATTTTGTGGGATTTTGATGTAGTCTCTTATTTTGCCATGTATTCCAAAGACACACTGGCATGTGGATTTGTGATGCAAATTTGGAACCATTTGTGCATGTGTGTGACCTTGTCTAAGTATGCATGCCTTGCAGTGGTCTGCCTTCCCATCTGAGTCTGGTTCCTTTCATGCACTCTTCTCCAAAGACTAGGGAAGTTCCACATTGTCCTGGCTAAATTTCTGCCAATCGGTATGAATACCACCTTGAGTTGTCACTAGAAAGAGGTCATTGGTGTAAAGGGACTAACCCGGTCAAAAAAGTGTAAATAAATAAATAAATAAATCTGCTATGTATGATATCACATGGTTAAAGTGATAACTGTTGCACTGAAGTCTGTTGCAACAATTCTGATAGGTTGAATGGTTATGGATAATTGACGTTCTAGTAAAAACCGACAAAATAGTGGCACTATTATCAAAAATGAAGTGTGTGTGTGTGTGTGTGTGTGTGTGTGTGTGTGTGTGTGTGTGTGTGTGTGTGCGCATCTGTTTCTGAAACACTGCTTTTGTGCTGTTGCCTAATTCCCCACACATATGCAGCCATGGAGTTAGTATATATAATTAAAGACATCATGTGGGAAGCAGCCCACCCACATCAGAGGTGAAATGGATATAGCCCCCTTGCAGAAGGCTCTATTCCATTATTTATTTCAGGTAGTAGTTCTGCCATACGTAATAAAGCATTTTTCTGTTTTTTGTTTTTTTTTTTTTTTTTTTTATGAGAGTGGTTGTTGTCACATTGTGCAGCTTTCAAATGTTTTTTCTCACTACTGTTTGGTTTTGATGAGTAAAGAATCATTTAATTGACACAAATCCTATTCACCCTACATTTATTTTGCTATATTCATTGTTTTCTTTTTTATTTCTCCAAATCTTTTGGGTTTCTAATATCATGTCCTTAATGGACCCCATTCTTAAGTTAAAGTATGATTACAGTTCATTAAATTAGTATTGTTTCACTCTGATGTCAGTCAGAAGTGGTCTTTGCAACACCCGCAATGTGCCCAGTAATGACTCCTTCTGCAATTCGTACAGAGTTGTATGTATTGGTAGCATATCTAAATATGACTGTAGACTCTTTTTTATAAGACCTGTTGCTCCTACTACTGTTGGAACTATCTGGGTATCTTTCTTACACATTGCTCTCTTTTCCGACTACAAGTCCTGATGTTTTATGCACCCTAAGCACCCTGATGTTTTATGACTTTGTGCCTCTCTGTACACAACACACTGTAGTCACTAGGTGTAGAGATTTCAATGATCAATGCTACTTTTGTCTTCTTTTCATAGACAACTATATCTGTTTTTCTCACATCTACTTTTTGAACTGTTGGTAATGGGTGATCCCATGTGATGTAGACTTCATCTTTTTCTACAATGCTTTGCGGTTCATGTTTCCAGTCATTTTCAGCTACTTCAATATTATAATGTTTGCACAATTCCCAGTGCAACAGTCTTGCCACATTATTATGCCTTTCAGTATACAGTCCTTCTGCCATTAGTATATCACAGCCAGCAACAAGGTGTGTAACTGTTTCCAATTCTGTTTTATAAAACCTACATTTGTCTGTTTCTCCCACATGTTCAATGGACTTTGTAAACCAACTTGTGCATAGCCTACTATCTTGAGGCATCAATATTAACCTTTCATCTTTTGGTTTGAATTCATCTCTCCTTAACCATTCCTGTGTTTGTTCTTGATCAACATGAGGTTATTCCAGGAGTTTCCTGCTCTTGCAACTATAGTTATGCATTTTCCACATTTCTTGGCTTCTCATCTGATCCTTCACCTTATATTCTTTCTTTTGTATTTTGTCACATTCAGTTGCTGCCTGATTTTTGTATCTACTTCTGGTTTGATTTCCATTCCCTCTTCACACCGATAGACTAAGAAGATGTATTATTTATTATTTATTATGGAATGCCTAATGATACTGGAGGATGCATTTGAAAGTTATGGACTTTGCTGATTTTTGAAGAAGTTACATACTGTTTGTGTAGTGTAGACTGGATGAGGTTCTAACTCTCCAAGCACAACATGGCAAATACTGACACCACGAGTACTATCTACTACATCTAGTGTCCTTTTAAATATATACCTGTAGTCTCACTTGCAGTGATTCCCTTCGGCTTGGCCAGCTGCAAAAAAAAATGCTTACATTTAATTTTTTGTTAAGCTGATTTCTTCACTTACTGTACTCATCAAGTTATAGCGGAAGTACTGTATAATTCTTACTTATGGTTTTATGCGTAGCTCTCAACCAATCAGGGACAAATCCAAATAATCAGGAACAATCAGGGACACTTTTAAGATATTAGTTCTGTTAATTTGAGACATGGACAGAATAACAGAATGTTAATTTCTATACATTTTCCGAAGTAAAGGAAGTCTATAATGCTATTTATTGTCATTATTTATCAAGTGAGATTCATTACCTTTTCTCCACAAGGCTCAGTCTTAGGTCTGATTAAGTGGGACAGAGCTGAAATTTGAGTCAAAATCAGAAACATCCCTGAAAATAAGGGACACTTGAGCAGTATGGATAAGGTTGCCAAAAATATTTCGTTGGCTTGAATAAACATTTTCAATGAAAAAAAGTCCCTGTGCATACAGCATTACTTATTTCTGAAGTTTACAAAAAATAGTATTAGCTGAATATTTCCAATAGGGAAATGTGCACAGAACTGCCAAACGGTTAATTAAATCCTAGGTTTCTGCACCAGAGGTTTGATTAGTCAGATAATGCAGTCAGTGCTGTGAAAGCCCTAAGGATGAAAAATCTGCACCATGTTCCAAATTTACTAGGAAAATCTTTAATTGAACAAGACAAACCTGTGCAGAACCTGATTTCTTTTGCCCACAGAGCCTATATCTACTTCAGATATTTTATAATTCTCAGTGTTTTGGCAGTTTCACTCGCTAAGTTGATTTTTCTGTACCGGATTTTTCAAGCATTCTTTATCAGAGTAAAATTGTTTTTCAGTATGTTGGAGCAGCTATTGAAATGACATAAAGGAATTTATAAGTATGATTAATAACATGTCACTAAAAGGGCAGGCT
Source organism: Protopterus annectens (assembly GCF_019279795.1). Lineage (NCBI taxonomy): Eukaryota > Metazoa > Chordata > Ceratodontiformes > Protopteridae > Protopterus > Protopterus annectens. The sequence goes on along the minus strand of NC_056736.1, from coordinate 686,959,621 downwards.
GTACAGCAAAGTAAGCATCTGAAAAAGAATATTATGTGGCTACGGCCTGAACATACCATAAAGAACTGTGTGATAATGGTGTATTTTGCTCAAGTTGCACACTTGTCTGTTGTGCTGGAAGACAAGAAGGTTGTGAGTTCTAGTCTCACCCCAGTTCATTGGTAATGATTAGGATGGTGGCTCTTGCAGGTCATTTTAAGCCTAGATAAATTCCCTTTCAGACATGAGAATCAAACTCTGTACCTTGCGACTATGAGATAAAACCCTTAACCTTTACACCAACCTCCAACCCCAGTAATGAACTCTCTAATGCCACAATTATAGAGGAGTGAGAGTGCTGCATTACAGAGTGCACCTTCCATTCAACGAGATATTAAACGATGACCCCCATCTACCTGAATTGTTGGTATTTTAGGCAGAGGTGAAGGATTCCCATGGCATTTATCAAAAAGAGAAATGGAGTTTTCCTGAGTATCCTGGCCAGATTTCTCCTAGTCAGTATGAATGCCACCTTGGATCTAGCCTGAAAAGACACTGGCCCTGTGGGACTAACCCAGTCAATAAAGAGTATGACTGCTCAATGTAAAAATCTACACCCAGTCAATAAAACGTATGAATGCTCAATGTAAAAATCTACACCCAGTCAATAAAACGTATGAATCCTCAATGTAAAAATCTACACCCAGTCAATAAAAAGTATGAATGTTCAATGTAAAAATCTACACTCAGTCAATAAAAAGTATGAATGCTCAATGTAAAAATCTACACCCAGTCAATAAAACGTATGAATGCTCAATGTAAAAGTCTACACCCAGTCAATAAAACGTATGAATGCTCAATGTAAAAATCTATACATAGTCAATAAGAGCATGAATGTTCAATGTAAAAATCTACACCCAGTCAATAAAACGTATGAATACTCAGTGTAAAAATCTACACCCAGTCAGTAAAAAGTATGAATGTTCAATGTAAAAATCTACACTCAGTCAATAAAAAGTATGAATGCTCAATGTAAAAATCTACACCCAGTCAATAAAACGTATGAATGCTCAATGTAAAAATCTATACATAGTCAATAAGAGCATGAATGCTCAATGTAAAAATCTACACCCAGTCAATAAAACGTATGAATGCTCAATGTAAAAGTCTACACACTCAGTCAATAAAAAGTATGAATGTTCAATGTAAAAATCTACACTCAGTCAATAAAAAGTATGAATGTTCAATGTAAAAATCTACACCCAGTCAATAAAAAGTATGAATGCTCAATGTAAAAATCTACACCCAGTCAATAAAACGTATGAATGCTCAATGTAAAAATCTACACCCGGTCAATAAAAAGTATGAATGCTCAATGTAAAAATCTACACCCAGTCAATAAAAAGTATGAATGCTCAATGTAAAAATCTACACCCAGTCAATAAAAAGTATGAATGTTCAATGTAAAAATCTACACCCAGTCAATAAAACGTATGAATGCTCAATGTAAAAATCTACACCCAGTCAATAAAAAGTATGAATGCTCAATGTAAAAATCTATACATAGTCAATAAGAGCATGAATGTTCAATGTAAAAATCTACACCCAGTCAATGAGTATGAATGTTCAATGTAAAAATCTACACCCAGTCAATAAAATGTATGAATGCTCAATGTAAAAATCTACTTGAATATACATTTGTATAAACCTGAACTCTATCATTAAGTACAGGGAAAACATTAACATTTAATGCTTACAAAGTTGACCAGCTTCACCTCACATCTTTTCATAAAAAAAGTTACAAACAAAGTTGTATTTTAGAGTATGTCATACTCTGTGACTAATTAACAAATGAAGGCTCTACTGCAAAAAAATCACAATAACACTGTATCTACTATGCATCAAAACATATGAATATTGCATTATATATCTAGAGGTATAACTATGAATTTATATAACACAATATCATAAAAGAGGAACATTAACATATTTGTTGCCTGGTGGAGGTTCTGATTACCTTTATGAACATCAAGATGGGAGTTGTATGATGGCAAAGTTTAACAGTGCTGGATTTATTCAAATGTCATCAATCTTCTATAAATCAGAATGAAGCACCTACAGCCAGACGGCTTGGCAATGCTGACGCACATGTTACATGCTTGGCTGGTAAGCTGCGGAACTTTCCAGGCAGAAGATCAAACTGTGGTCATGTGCAAAGCAGAATATTACATTTGGCACAGCTCCTAAATCTCTGTTTCAAGGACATTAAAGAGAATTCTTCACATCAAATACCTTGAAAGATCTGGCACATTAACTGAACTGTTAACTCAGAAAGTAATATCACATAGAGATAAATCATTACCCTTGTTCCATAAATAGTGCAGCATCATTTGTCTGGTGTGAGTGTTGTGGAAGACAACTCTGAGTGTCATTGCATTTGTTGCGGGACTATGGGTGAATGGGTGCATGGGTGCCATCCACAAGTGCATTTCTTTATTGACAGGCCCAAACTAAAGTAACTACTGAATTGACAGGTAACAACCTACTGCAGAAAGATCTGTTGGAATTTGGTACTGTCAGTGAGACATGATCAGACTGCCTTTGTAGTTTTAGAATCTTTAAAATCCATTGATTGAAAAATAAAACTGATTATATGAAGGATCTAGTAAATCTCATTGCTGATGATGAACAATTATAATACTTAAGAGCAAAAAAGAAAAAAATCAAATTCACCTATACTTCTCAGATGTCCAAATGTTTCGCAACATGTCCAGATATTTGTCTCCGATTTTTGGTCTGTTCCTCATATAATTTGTGGTTTTCTGGCAAACACTGAATGTTGAAGTCACTAAATAATGACATACATTTGAATTTCAGACTTCACACCCTTCAAAAATACATACTAATACAAATCCTGTTATTCTAACAACTTTCTAAGTTTATAAAAGCAATGTTTAAAATCTGTCCCTATTTTTGGGCCTGTCCTGCCCCCATTATGTTAGGCTTTGTCCAGATTTGTTGTGTTAAGAGGTTGAAGGGTATGATATTATCTCAGTTGTTTGCTACCATCTATTTTAAGACTTTAGCTTGTATTTCTTTACTTTAAACCCCAAACTGGACCATTCATTTCTATACTTGTTTTTGACCCGGTTGTGCCCACTAGGTTATTTTCTTCCTTTCAGGGGATACTTGACGTTGTATTCATCTGACTAGGAAAAGTTTGGCCAGGGCATTGGGGCACTTTCCCTGCTCTTTTCAGAGTTGCTGGGAGGACATATTTAGCGTGTAATAGAGCTAGCTTCGCGAATTTGGTTATGAGTTACTGGGAACATCAATTTGTACTCAATAAGGAAGGAATAGCCTCAAAAATAATTTTTTACATGCTGTTTGGATGACATCTTTTTACTAATAAAAGGGAAACATGAAGAGGCAAAAAATCTCATTAATTATTTTAATGAGACTACAGACTTCTTAGTGTTTACATATAATTTTGACCCAAATGAAATAGCATTCTTAGATGTCCAACTTACCAGAAATTATGTTGAAAAGAGATACCAAGCAAAAATTTGTAGGAAACCATGGTATTCAAACACATTCTTGCACTATACAAGTGCACACCCTTACCACCAAAAAAGATCGGTGGTAAAGGGTCAATTAGTAAGGGCTGACACAATTGTGTCTACAGATGAGGACTTCCATAGTGAGTGCCAGTTCTTGAAGAAATTATTCACAAAAAAAGCATACCCGAGTACTTCGATTGACAAACTAATAGAGGAAGTTGTGGAGAAAAAAATTAATGGTGTGTACATACCCATTTTGAGTATACAACACCCTACTGGGTTGAATGACTATTCTATGAATGATAGTCAGGTTGATATGGAAAATCAGGTCCAGGACACAATCATTGGGACAGGTACGAACCAAACTGATTTCACAATGAGCTATATTACAACTTTAACTTTGATTATCGTCACATAAAAAACATATTGATAAAAAATTGGAATATTCTGTAGAGGACAAACTAGTAGTGGACAAATTGGGTACAGAGCCAAGATTCATTACTAGGAAGGGTAGAACACTCAAGAATATATTTGAAGGTGAGTGCAGGATCCAATCATATGCAATAGGGATGAAACAATGTGGTAGTTGCCCCTATTGCAAATACATTCATGTAGGTGCATCACTGCACATAAACAACACACATTTGAGTAACAGAAGAAAAGTTAATTGCAACTCCAAAATGAATGTATATGTGGCTAAATGTCAAAATTGTGACTCATTCTATGTCAGTAAAACCGAGCGTAGATTGAGAGACCACATATACGAACATATATATATATTGTATTAATAAACACAAACTGGACAGTGCTTTAGCAAAGCATATAGAACAATATCCAAAACATGCATTTAAATTCTGGATACTTGATCAAGTGGGCAGTAATCCAAGAGTGGGTCCATTCACCTTATTATTAGAAAAGTTGGAGTTGCTCTGGCAAATTCGTCTCAATGCTTATAACTTTCCAGGATTGAACGACATGTGTTCTATCACATGTTGTTTAAAACTGAAAAGATTAATGAGATGAAATACTGTAGTAACAACATTATAGAAATTATGTTTTGCTTTTTAATTTTTCACTTGAAAATGTTTATAATGTAAGGTTAGATAAATGAGTTGACTCTTTACATTTTTACACAATTTTCGTATATGATTTTCACCATATTGCTGCTGCAATAAATGTATACATTTGCTTGTTAAATAAGGCAGTTTTAAAGAACAGGAAAATGCATCATATTATGTTCACAATGCTATTTTAACTACTGTTCCTTTAAAATTTAAGATGGAGAGACCAGCTGATTTTAATCATGGTTAAACATGACTATTTAAACTTGATTTTTGTAAATGTTAGTATCTGATGAAGTTCAAAGAAGTATTTGGATGAAAAGCTCTTCATTAAACTTTGTGGATTCAGTCTTCAGTGAAGTTGCCAGTTGTTGCTGATATTTTTGAAACAGCAGAAGGGTGCATAGTCGGAGAAAAGGTAGGTGAGCCTTTTTCAGATTCAGAAGAGATTTTCAGGCAGCAGCCATTTCTGGAAGAAAACTAGCATGATGAGGGATGTGTTATTACAACTTTACAGTCAGGAGGGTTGCAGGATGTTTATTAGGGAAATTATGTGAGGAAAGCAAACCTGAGAATGTTAAGGATGTGGAATGGGAAGATGTAGTGGACAAAATTCAAAACAAAGAGGTACTTTTGAGACAAAAAAATTGCAGATGGTAAAACAAAAAAGTACGCTGATATGGTTAAGGAAAAAGCAAAAAAAAGGAACAACAGGCAAATAAACTGTAACGAAACAAAGAAGAAATTATACTGTTAGGATTTTCTCCAAGGAAGAAACAGAAATAAAAAGATATTAGGTACAAGACTATTTCACCTTTAGGAACTTCTCCAGCAGCGGTAAAAGCTTTCATACATTTAAGTAAACAAACTTTTTTGTGATATAATTTTTTTGAGAATGGTCAGGCAACGGAAAAGTTTTTGAGTCAATATGAAAATAAGAAAGACTGTGCTCCATGAAATGCTTATGTAGTTAAAGAAACCAAAAAAGAGACTTGAAAAGACATTTAAATAGCATATATAAAGATGTATTGGAGGTTTCTAAACTTTCCATCAATAAAGGATTATGAATGGGAGCTGGGACTGTGATGTTGTACTAAAATGCAAAATGATAAACTTGTTCATATCCCTAGTATCATAAATATAGATGGTCAAAAAGATGTTGTTAAATATTGTGGTCAACACAAAACTTGTTCCTACTGTGGAAAATCACATAATTTCAATGCTGATTGTACAAAAAGGAAATGTTTTATATATAATGCAGTAGGTCCTGATTCAAAAAAGCAATTTAAACTGTTATAAATGCAATAAGGTAGGCCATGTATGGATGGACTATAAAGAAGGGACAGTGGAAATACCTGCAACTACTGTGTCTAAACACATTCAAGGGATTACGGATGTAGTAAGTGAAGAACAGGCACAAAATCATGTAGGAAGAAAAATACAGAATAAACAGTAAAAAATTGCTGATAAAGGTATGACTCACAAAAAAACAAGAATCAAATATAGAAAAAGGTACTGAAGTTAGTGGTGAAGAAGATGTTACCTGGAATATATTAAAAACAGAAACATTCTGTAGGTAAAAGAATGAGGGAGAGAAAGAGAAAAGTTATTGAGTTAAACATAAAGGAAAAGAAGAAATGATGAATGAAGGTTTTATTATTTTTCCTTAGACCATTTTCATAAATAGAAATAATGGTAATTGCAGGATATTAGCACTGAATGTTAGCAGTTTTAGGAGCATAGTTAGAAGACTAGCTATTATAGATTGATGTGAAAAATGTCAGTTGTGATATCATTACACTAGAAGATACACAATTTTAACAAATGAAGAAAGATTTCAAGCAGAATGACTATTTGGGTAATGAGATATACTGGAAATTAGGACAAGATTTATGTGCAGGAATAGCAATACTCATGGAAACACAGTTAAGGTGCTTGATAGTACTATAGTTTAGTGGGTAGGATTATGGTTATTGATATTAGATGGAGAGATAAACCCCTGCATTCAATAAACTCCATGCAGGAATAATGCTTTTCCTAAACGGAGTCCTGCTTTTCCTGCATGGAGTGAACCATGTCCATGTAGCCACAGCAGCATGCCTTGCATATTCATGAAGGCGCGCTGCTGTTAAGGCTAAATGGACATGGACCATGAACGAGTGCAGGAGGCATGTTTAAGTATCGCTGGGCTACAAACATCCCTGTGCACTCAGAAAGTGCCGTACTGCACTTTCTATACCCAATCCAGCATAATATTGGAGAATTTGTCTAATATTATGACAGTATTTCAGTGTCTGTGGACCCTGAAATGAAATAAATGATCATTTCAGATTCAAAGATGGCCGCCATTCTATAAGCACTGCAGTACTTCAGCTCTCCAAAGACCAGAGAAAAAAAATCAACCCTGCGGATGTACATTTGGAGTTAATCCACTAACTGGCAGCAATTATTAAACTACTAGAAGTCAGTGATCTTCTTGAGGAAAAAAATTGAAAGAAAATACTTGGTGACAACAGGATTGGAATTGATTGTTAGGTTGACTCTGAACAGAGCACCAAACAAAGGACTGAACTAACTCACTTCTGAAACTTTTCCTTGGGAAATATCTTTATCTGCAGCATTGCAAAATGTCAAAAGAAGATAAAAATATGGATACTACAACTACTAAAACTAAACTGTCAGCATTACAGTCTCCAGAGAAGGAATCTATAATTAAGAGACAGAAAACAGTTAAACAGCAAGAGACTGCAAAAACAGGGGCAACAACGAAACCTGATCAACAGGTCACAATGGAAGAAATTAAAACTGCATTACTACCTATACAGGAAGCTTTAAAAGACCTAACATCCCAAACACAAACATTTAGTGATACATGCAATCGGATTCTTGCAAGAATGGAGAAAGCGGAAACCAGAATAGCAGCAAATGAAGACAATATAACATTGCTCACTAAAAGAACTGAGTCCCATGAGGCCGACATTCAAATGATGCAAAACAAAATTCTGGACTTGGAAGCAAGATCGAGACGTAACAACATAATCATCAGAGGGATCCCAGAATCAATCCAATATAATGATCTGACCACTTCCATTATACAAATATTTGAAACACTGCTTAAGGACTCTGTGGCTGTTCAGCAAATTGTCATAGAAAGAGCATAGAGCATACAGGGACTCCCAAGCTTCAAATACACCCAGACCTGTGTATGTCAAAATATTAAACTTCCAAGATGTGAGTAAAATACTTCTAACCATTAAAAAATCTGGTGGATCTTTAATATGGCAAAACTATAAAGTTTCTATAGCACAGGATTTACCAACACAAATAAGGCAGTCTAGACAAATGCTGGCTCCATACTGTAAGTTTCTGATTGATAAAAACATTAGATTCCAAATGAAATATCCTAACAGTTTAATTTTTACTGTTGATGGCATTAAGTACTCTGTAAACACAAAAAAAGAAGCCAGACCTACCTTTTTGAAGCTTTTTAAGGCTTTGCCACCGTCAGAAAACTGAACAGTCTAACTAGGCTTCTGCCAGCATCAGCGTGAATGGGAGACTTCATTTACAAGGATCTGAGGCTTTAGAATCCTTTGTCTGTTCTTGTTTGTTCAGCAGGCCTGGAAAATTTCCGTTTTATCTTCTCATCTCGTCTGCCCAGCTGAAACACGAAGATTCGACGATGTTTTATGGCTCTAGCGAGCGCTTCTGACCCTTGAGGCAACAGTAAATAAGGTAAAGGAAGCAGGGGGACCATTTTGAGCGTGGTGCAGCTGGGAGGTCCGTTCGCGAATTGGTTCCCCCGTCGTGAGCGCGAAGGAATGAAGAACTGCTTGAACTGATGCAACTGCTGGGAAGAAAGAAGAATTGCTGAGGAACCAAAACAAAGCTTTTTTGGACTTATTTAAGGGTAAAATGACTGCAGGATGATCATTGAAGTCAAGTGTGTCAGGTAAAGGTTAAAATGAATGGCTTGACTGTTGTAGTATGAGATTCTATGGCTTAGTGGTTAATTAAGGTAATGCAGTCTTTGTTTTTTTTTTCTTTTCCTTTTTCATGCTTGCCTTCTATTCTTACTGTGTTTCTGTCTTGTGAATAATAATGTATCCTCTAAATTTTATCATTTTAGAGAAAAAGTATAATCTGTAATTAGATAGTGATGCAAGGACACTGAATTTAATAGAGGTAAGAGATTTGGTGACAAGAATAAAGAATATGTAATAATATGGCTAAAGATGTCTAAGATAATATATCTTCCTTCTATTTTATTCTTTTCTTGTCTGCTCTCTTTTGGCTTTTTTAACCCTTTTTTTTTCTTCTCTTTGACTAATTACCAGTACAATTAGTAAATGTGCATTATGCTTTATTTTTAACTGCAATGATCTCTAAACATTAGTATGGAACATTGTAGGATTGTTTTGGAGAAAAATAGCTGACTATAATAATTGCATTATTTAAACAAAATGTATAGCAACTGTGTGCTTATTATGTGAACTGATAGTTAAAATGTTTTAGAACAAGTAATTATAATGCTAGTATGTTATTGCTGAATATAAAGTCTGATAAAAGTGAATTATTTGAAATGTCAGGTACAATTAGTTTATATGAATATTGGGGAAAATGTACAGAGCTGTAGTTACTTGAGTGCAGTGTTTAGTAGAGAATGTCTGGGTTAGGCTTTGTAGACGTAGATGTAGTTGCTGTAAGTTTTTTGCATGATAGTTTATTGTTAATTAGTAGAATTAGTAGATTAGCTACTCGGGGAATTCTAAGCAATGTGAAAAGCCTATGTTCATCCTGGTCCGGAGGAATAGTGGATAGGCACTGGGTAGGGATGGGATGGCAGTTTTGCTTTTACTCTAGCTGCCATAAAATGTGGTCAAGAATTGACTTTTTTCTAATTTCAGAAGTATTCACTTCACTTGACCCTAGGGTTTCTAATCAAGCTAGACAGCTCTCTGACCATTCTAAGATAACTTTAACTTTAAATACCAATATTTCGAAAACTAAAAGTCACCGTGGATATAATTGGTCCTTAAACCCATACCTATTGACCAAAGAGGATATATTACAGGAAGTCAAGGAGATACTTAAACAATTATTATTTAATATTCCCCGTAATAAACATCCAATAGATATAGAATGGGCCACAACTAAAACTTTGTTAAGAGGATTATTTATTCAGAAAGCCACATATTACAAAAAATTACAAAATAAGGAACAACTGGATTTGGAAACCAAAATACAACTACTGGACCAGGAGTTGATGAGGAACTATAATGAACAGACAGAAAGTGAGTTGTTAAGATGTCAGAAAGAGCTGTTTCTTTTGCATAATAGAAAATTGACACTGTATGAACAAAGAAGTTTAGTTAAATATGCAAATCATATTCAAACTCCCTCGAAAGCTTTAGCCCGTATTATTAATCAGACGAAATCGACACGATTAATTACTGAAATAAATCATAACAATACTTTATATACTGACAAGTCAGATATCATGAAGATTTTTGAATTAATTTTTAATCAGATGTATGGTGAGCAGCAAATACACGTTCAAGATAAAGATAGAAAAGATTTCCTACAGAAAATTAATTTTCCCAATATTGACAAAGATTCTCATGGAGAATTAATTGCACCGATTACAGTCGAGGAAGTCTTGGAGGCAATCAAGAAATTGAAGCCCCATAAAGCCCCAGGGCCAGATGGTATGACCTCTGAATTCTACAAATCTTTTAGTGTGATTCTGAGCACTGTACTTTCACAGACTTTTAATTATATCATTTTGAATGGCAGCAATGATCCCCACTTTAATGCCTCAAGGACAATCCTGATATTGGAGGAGAATAGTGATTCCAAAAATCCAGACAATTACAGGCCTATATCACTGTTGAATATTGACATGAAAATCATGACATCTATTCTAGCTAGTAGACTGAAAAAAATAATAAATTCGATAATATCAGAGGAACAGGTGGGGTTTATAGATGGGAGACAGACTACGGACAATACATTAACTCTTCATACATTAATATCTTATGCGAAGTATAAAAATATGAACATATATGCTTTAATAATTGATGCTCAGAAAGCATTCGACAGAGTTAATTTGGCATATTTATTTGATATATTATCATATTTCAATATACCTCAGGTCTTTATTTCAACGTTAAGGAAGTTATATAACAATGCATACACTAGTTTATCTATAAATCATGAATGCTCCAAAAGGATCCAACTTAAAAATGGAACTCGACAGGGATGCCCATTATCTCCCATACTGTTTAATCTGTATTTGGAGCCTTTATTTCTTCACATGAAGCAAAATGTTTTTTATAACTTTCCTGTACTTCTTGAGATAAAGGTTAGGATGGCCGCTTTTGCAGATGATCTAAATATATACTGTACCACACCGGTTTCGGATACGGAAAAAATACTAACAGCAATACAAAACTTTGAGAGAATTTCTAATTACAAACTAAATTTAAAAAAAAAACAAAATATTCCCTTTAAAGACACCCACACCTTTTTCAATGCTACCATTGATAGGACAAGTAAGGACAGAAGAAAGGATAAAATATTTGGGGATTGAATTCTCAACTGAAAATAGAGATTTCTTTATTAATAATATTAAGGCAACTGGAGACCGAATAACATTGGATTTGAAAAGATGGAGTAAGTTGAAGTTACCGATGATGGCAAGAGCAGCGATAATAAAAATGAATGTTCTCCCCAGAATGCTTTATATTTTTAGAGCAGCACAACTCAAAATCACGAAAACATTTTTCAAGCAGTTTCAGATAGGATTGGGGAAATTTCTGTGGGAACCCAGAAAAATGAGAATATCTTATGAGAAACTGATGGCTCCTAAAACTAGGGAGGGGTTGGATTTACCGGATTTTGAGATGTATTATATAGTGATTCAGGCCAATAGGATTTTAAGGGTGTCTTACTTGGACAGTAATAGTAGAAAATGGATACCCAAATGGGTGCTTCTAACTTGTAAACATATAAAAGGAGCGGGAATTAATGTTAAAGCTGTACCATTTTTAAATAATCGAACACTGAACAAATATGATTTAATGGAGCACATTAAGATATGGGCAATGGCAATTCAAACTCTGTTTGCCTCTTTAAACTTATTAAAATATATGATGATGTTTCAACCGTTTCATGGGAATCCTAACATGACTATTGGTAGTCAATTGATAGATTTAAAGAAATTTCCCCTTATTAAGGATTTAACTGTGATTGATTTATACCCCTTCTTAGGAGTAGTGATACATGATATCTTAAAAGAGATGAATCTTCCCATTTCTTATTTAATTATAATGAGGCAGATAAAAGATCTTGCCATAAATTATTTTAATAACTCCGAAATCAAAGAAGAGGAACTAGTTATCTCTCGAAATCTGTGGGAAGCCGTGCAACAAGACAGAAAATACATATCCTCAGCGTATAAAATGATAAAAGAGAGGAAATATAATAATCATATTCTTTTATCGAAATACTGGGAAGAGAAATTGGTATCCCTAGATGATAGTAAGATAGTAGAGGCGTTTAACTTAACATTGAAATCAGTATCCCTTCAAAAACTGGTCTTTACTCAACTGATGATATTTAACAATGCGTATTATACCCATCTCACTCTTCATAAATTTGATTCAAAAAATTCACCTAAATGTCCACAGTGTTTAGATCAGACAGCGGACCTGCTACACATGTTCTGGAGTTGCAAGTGCATTTATAAATTGTGGAACTCATTAAAATTGCAGTTACAAAAAATGGGTTACCAAAACTCAACACTCACCTGGGAATTTTTGATTCTACACATCCCACCGAGAATTTAGACAAATCAAAGAGGATCGTAATTATGAATATCAGTTTATTAATGAAATTATATATAGCCACAAATTGGTTAAACCCAGCACAGACATCGTGGCAAAACTTCAGGCTGTTAGCGATCAAGCATATTTTAGCGCATAAATTATTAATTAGTAACAACAAGAAAAGTATAAATAGTATAAAAATTTGCGTGCAAATCTTTAACATTATATTGGCTTAGAGGTTCCTATCCACTTTCTTTTAGGACATACAGTAAGTGAACAAACACAATCTTAGATTAAATAGAAGATGTAGAAACAATACAGATTGTTGGCTTGAGTTTGTTTTTAATTTTCTCTGGTAGATGTTTTCGTTTTTATTTTTTTATTTATTTTTTTTTTTTGTTTTCCTTTACTTGAGTAATACGATATCTATTGTTAATGTATGATGTGGATATTTGAAATGGAACTAAACATTGGAAGCAATTTTGTATATAATGTAAATAGTGTGTGAATTGTATTATGGTTTTGAAAAACAATAAAAATGATTATCGAAAAAAAAAATGATCATTTCAGTGTATAAAATGCATACAGCAGCAGGAAAGCAATGCAGAGGGTGTGTGACAGGTTCTGTGACACACCCCATGCATTGTAAAAGTGCTGTACGACACCTTGCAACCTGCTAAAGCAGGAAATGTGGACAAAGGCACAAATAATGGGGGGGACAAAGCCCTAAAAAGGGACACTTCTTAAATATTGCCCTCACAAACTTAGAAAGTTGATAGAAAACAGGTCATGGGCATTAACATAAATGTCCAAAGAATAGTAGTCTGAAAGCCAAATGTATGCTGTTATCCCTGACAGCCATCCATGTGGACAAAGGCACAAATAATGGGGGGGCAAAGCACTAAAAATAGGGACACTAATTAAATATTGCCCTCACAAACTTAGAAAGTTGATAAAAAAACAGGATATGCATTAGCATGAATTTCTGAAGGATAGAAGCCTGAAAGTCATATGAATGCCATTATTTCCTGACTGCAATTCTCAATGACTTGTCATAAAACCACAATACTCACTATATAACATAATAATATAATAATAATATAATAAATCTTTTTTTACATGCTAAGAAATGTTTAAGCAGAGCTAAGCAGGTGTGCGTGTTATGGCCCTCTGCTAAACATTGCTTAAACATCCCATAGGAGATAAAAAGAAATATACAACTGAAATTCTTACAATGAGATAGTGTAGTGGTTAGAGTCCTGGCTTTACATGCAGGTGTTCATGGTCTGAGTAACAAGACAGGCAAGTTATTTTTATATGGGAAAGCAGTGTTAATTTTTTTTTAGTTTTTTTACTTAAAGTATGTAGTAAATATTTTTTGTCAACCAGGGTAGTGTAGCTAGTATAAAATGGAAGTGTGAATGCATGTAACATGTGAAATCACCCATGTATACACAAGTGTCCCATACAGTATAGTCATACCCTTTGCTAATGTAATGAAAGCACATAAAAGGATGTCATGTAAAGTAAATCACATTTATTTATGTATTTTTTTTATTTATTTAATTATTTATTTATTTTACATGTGTTAACCGTGTAGAGTCCGGCTAGGCAACTAGCCCGTTTTCAGTGGAGACCTGGGGAGATAAGCTCCATAACAACAGTACAAAAAGATTACAACATTTTTTTAAAAATTTTACAAACAATATATAAAAAGTTTGACATTTGCCAACAATCACAATTTACAAAAAAGTGAATGCAAAAAGAAAACATTACATTGCTTAAGCCTTATTACAGATAGTAATATGAAACTCATTAGATATATAACTAAAAACCATTGTGGCATTTTCATTTGCTAGAAGTAAGGCAAGAAGATAGCAGAATAGAAAACATTTGATCGAAGGCATGAGAAACTAGCCTGGAGTATTACAGGAGTATAGCCACTGTTGAGTAAAGTATTCCTTTAGGAGTTTTTTGAAGCTATGAGAATCTGTGTCTTTTAAGATATTCTGGGGTAATAGGTTCCACTGTTTGGCTACTTTGAAGGAGAAGAGACAGTCACCGAAGTGATTATGGGACTTTGTAACTTTAAGTATAAGTTTATCGGATGATCTAATGGTCCTGGGGTTGGTATTTAGTTGCACTTGGCTGGAGAGTGCAGGGCAGTTTTCAGGTTTGTGGATAATAGAGTGGGTAGTGGTGAGAAGATTGTGCAATAACAGATTAGGAAATTCAAACCAGTGTAATTTTTGAACAGCAAGGCAATGGTGGATCCTGTTGGATATATTAGCAGCAAATTTTATACTATAAATATACACATAATATATAATATATATAATATATTTAAATATACATCTACTAAATGAAGCCATTATCCTGATATTTTGTTAAAATGAAAAGTGAGCAATGTTCAGCAATGCCCAGCTATGCTTACCAGGTTTAAGCATCGCATACATGTGATTGCTAAGCAGCAGGTAGCTCAACTAAGTGGATCTGTGCATTGTTAAGCAGTGCTCAGCAATTACCCCTTTAAGCACTGTTCAATCCAGCTTAGCAGGTTTACACATCACTAAGCTGTGCTCAGCATTTTCAAACTGATCCAATGATGGCAAAGAATGGGAATATGGCCATATTTAAACCGTGCAGGCAGGAATACAGCCATAACCTGTTTAGTATGATCTCTGCAGGAACATGTCTGGTGTTGGAGAGAGAGCATGCTTTCAGGTACAGTGCCAGAGCATTCAGAAGTTCAGGGTCATGGCTGGACTCCTTGTCAAAAACTATGACACGAGACTGCTGCAAGGCCAGTACAGGGCTCACAATACAAAACAGAGGCCTGGAACCATCTCACACATGATCTCACCAGTGCTACTGGCATCCCCCAGACTAGTGAGCAGGTACAGCACCACTACACTGACCTAAAGTGGAGGAAGGGGGTGCTCTTGGCCCAGTGGATCCAAGATGAATGGGCAAGGAATGCTCCAGTAGTGAGTAAGTATCACTATTAAGTAGTTTGTAGCAAATACTAGCCTGATAATGTAAAATACACAGTAAAAAACACCAACCAATGTAGAAAAAGCCTGAGAATGTGATAGACAGGTATGCATAATATTTGTTTCTTTCCCCTACAGCTGCAGCAGAGAGGACTATGAACATCGAAGCCCATGGCGACAGACTGCTGAGGCTGTGCCGACAGGCTGGTGAGTACAAATTTATTTTGTAGTATATTGTTCAAATAGCTAAGAAGGACTACATTGCTTACTGCTAGTATGTATATTGTTACTATGTGAACTGAATAAATAAAAATATTTGACAGACTAATATTGATGTGCAATAAAGCTACCTACAAAAAACTGTTGTTTATTCTGGTATGTTGTTGTAGATATTTAGAATATATACAGATTCTTCACAGCAAATGTGGCTGTGACAGCATACATTAACTGAGCTTCTTCTGTGAACCAGTTGTAAGAAAAACTGTAGATGGTGAAGCTGTAAAAGAAGATATAACTGAAATGTGAAATATATACTGCACTAAGCTCTGAACCCTGAATAATGCACCACAGGATTACAAGTTCAGACTGTCTAAACAAGAGACTATTAGGAAGAAACTAGTGAAACTAGAGCCAGCAGTTCCTCAGTAGCTCAGTGTGATGAGAAATAGCTTACTTGTTAATTTTGCACACACAGATATGGTTCAAATCCTGGGAGTGATACTAA
This sequence comes from Protopterus annectens, assembly GCF_019279795.1. Lineage (NCBI taxonomy): Eukaryota > Metazoa > Chordata > Ceratodontiformes > Protopteridae > Protopterus > Protopterus annectens. The sequence goes on along the minus strand of NC_056736.1, from coordinate 686,943,475 downwards.
GATGTGTGCATATCTACACACAAGGAGTCAGGAGCAAATGTAAAAACAGTCAAGTAGTGTTAACAAATATTTTCTCCACAGGTTATACAGGTAAGGAAACATTGGTAGTAGCTGTATGAAGGGTACACTAATAAACTGTGCACAAATGTTCAACTGTCCCACCACATTCCTGCAAATGATAGCAGGATAGGTACATACAACATGCACTCTTCCTGATACATATCTCTCAAGTGTCACATTGTCATGGCTAGTGGTCACTGCTGCCAATAACCCTGGACACAGGAAACCAGTTGAAGTTTGCCAGTAGCACACTCACATAACAGCACTTCAGGGTACCCCTCCTGTGCCAGATATGTAACCCTGACATGTACGAGTCCCCTCTAGTCGTGCATCCAGAGTTGTAACAGTTTGACCCATACCATTCCAGGCTGACAGTTTAATAGGTATGTTTGTACTACAGAAGCTATGGGCCATAGGCACATGCAAAGTGAGGGCAGACCCATAGAGTATTAAGCAGTACTGTTGTGGAAAATAGAAGCATAAAAAGTTGTTAATGGACTTTGTGTCCCCCCCAATCATGGGGATCAATACAATAATTCATATACTATGGGTATGTTTTACTCCAAACCTAATGTTGGGACTTGTGTTATATTATTATTCTTATATTTGATTGGTTGTATGTTAACATACCTTGTTCAAATAGCATTGTTGGTGGCCTATTCACATCAATGTTACTGGCATGCTGTGACAATGCATACTGTAGTTCTATTTATGCATGTGTTTGTTTTGCTATGCAACTGTTCCAAATCAGTTTTATGGGGTTAACTGGAATACCCACACATGCTATTATAACTAATCTGAAAATGTGTTGTTCATGACTAACCAACATATTCTTTAAAACCTCAACACCGTAGCATGTTTGGGTAAGCAGATCTCGGCAGAGCTGCCTGTCCCACCTCATCTGGCCATGGCACCGAGCCGCAGCACGTCTGGGACCCGACTCAAGACTGCCATATCCACTGGTCCTGCACCACTTTTGGGTGGAACCGCCTCAGGGGATGGAGCCCGTCCCCCCCTGGGAGCGGGCATGGACGGGAGCCTGTCACCTGCAGTCAGGTCTGGGGTTTGGTGAGCAGTGCTATCAGATCAGAGTTTGGTGGGCAGCTGCACCAGATTGAGGGGCACCTGGCACACCTTGAGGAGCAAGCCACCCCTCCTGTCCAGCCCCAGGACAGCCACCTTTAGGGCCTTGAAGGAGCAGTGGTGACTGCCCATAGGTGGGGATCTCAGTCCCACTGTATCCATTTGGAGGCTCATGGGTTTCAGATTTCCAACTACCCTCCCATCAAAGGTGTTTACCCCCCTTATGTGTCATATGCTGCCCTTGTCTGCTGTCTTGTCTGTCTGCAAATGCAACCTATCCCACCCAACTTACCTCCCCAAACATACCTACAGCCTTTCCCCAACATCCCAGTCTCACCTTAAAAAAAGAAAAAAGGGTATCTGTCCCACAAAAAAACATTGCCCCATACATAGCTCTACATTTTGCCCACATTTACAGTGAAACTAATCAATCAAACCACTGATTACTCTGCAAATGTCTGTTGCCAATACCCCTCCTTGTGGGGTGTGAGGCTGTAAATTCCAAATTCTATACATGTAATTCTCAGCTGTTGCTGCCAAAGAAATGTAGATTTGGTCCTTTCCTACATCTGACCTGCATATCCCTAGCTGCTTTTCATAATGTTTTACCCTCTGCTTGCCCCCATTTCATCACTTTCCTATCATCCATTTTTCTTTTCTTTTAAGAAAATTAGCATGGGTGTAAGTGGAAATAAGCAGTGTCAAGTGAAGCTAAGAGGGTTTAACCATCTGTTAGCACAGCTTAGCACCACGCAAAACCACACAGACCTGCTTACAACTGCTTAAAAGAGCCTTAATCACTCTGTCTCCATCAGTCCTTGTTCTGCCCAGCAACAAAATAATCAGCCCTGCCAAGTAGCAAACCCAGGATGCTGTGCACTACAATCATAGCAGCGTACCACTACACCATCTGATCTACTTGAATGTGTCATGCTTTTACAAACATATCATTCATTTTCGTCATTTAACATTAATGAAAATAAGTAATTGCCTCCAAGTACAAAACCCAGGACCCTGTGTATAACAAACACAGCAACATACCACTACACCATCCAAGCTGTAAGAATCTGTAATATTTTTATAAGCATATCATGCACAACAGCCATTCAACATAAGGAGGAATTATATATCCATAGTACTGTTATATACATATAGGGTCTATATTAAATGAACAAAATGAGAAAAGAGTGAACGCTCTTTCATTGACACATAAAAGCCAAAACAACAAAACAGTAAAGCTACAGAAGAGTGATTTTTTTCCCAGGGGAAAAAATCGCTGGGTCATTCTAGGGAATTTGCCATTTCTTCCAATGTGGTGCGATCTCAGAGTTGGTATATTTACATCAGGGGGTGTGTTATTTTGATTTTACATTTTTTTTTTATGGTTTTTGGAGCAGCAATTTTTTTTCCCTGTGGGAAAAAGTCACTCTTCCGTAACTTCGCTGTTTTATGGTTTTGGCATTTATCTGTCGATGAAAGAGCATTTGCTCTTCTGTTGTTTTGTTCATTTAATATAGACCCTACACACACACACACACACACACACACACACACACACACACACACACACACACACACACACACACATATATATATATATATATATATATATATATATATATATATATATATATATATATATGTATATATAGTTGCCCTTCACAAGATCGAATGGATGGAAGCTCGAAATTTATAATCTCGAGTCCAGAATCTCAAACTTCCATTCACTCGAAATTGTGAATGGGAGCCTTAGGTTTAAAAAAATAAAAAGTTAACCTTAACTTATTGCAGGGGGCCAGGTCCCTCTGTACCCTAGCACTTTAAATGTGAATGTTCCGTGCCCGCATTATAGCAGAGGAATGGGAAATCTTCTGCTTTGCACTTACACGTATAGCGCAGAATGGGAGATTTCCCTTCCCTTCACTATAGTGCGATCTCAGAATAGGTATATTTAAGTAGGGGGTGTGGGAAGCCCCCCTGCAAAAACATTTGAAAGGTGTTAATTTTTTTTTTGTCCCTTTCATAGGTTCATAGGTTCATACTAGGCTATCTGCCCTAGGGCATTTATAAGCCTAGCCAGAGTGTGTTTGGCTTTCGCCATCCATTTTAAATGAATTTTGCTATGCCCTTTTTCAAGGTTAATATACTGTGCCTCTGTCTAACAGTGACACAGAAGTGATACCCAGGGTAAACCTACTATCTCCCATCCACTCATCAAGATTCCTCTTTAAGAGAGTCATTGAGGGACTCTGCCTAACCTGGACTGGGATTTTATTCCAGAGTGAAGGGTGCCTCTGGGTTATGAATCTGTCCCTCCAGCATGTCCTATTTATTTCAGTGCTGAGGTTCAAGTCTCTCGAGCGTGTAGCTCAATGGGATTTGGATTTTCTGAGGTGCAGCATGTCCATTAATTCCGGGTTGGACATGGCTTTATACGTCAGGTACAGATCGCCTCTGAGCAGGCAGTATGCCACTGAGTAGAGCTGGAGTTTCTTTAACCGGGCAGCATATGGTATCTGTTTGAGCCCTTTGATCCTCTTGGTGAGGTACTTTTGGGGTCTTTCCAGTTGCTGCAGGTGTCTGGTAAGGTACATCCCAAAAGGGGCATTGTACTCAAGTATGGGCCTGATGAGGGATGAGTAAAGAGGTACAATGACCTCCCCTGATCTAGATGTGAATCCCTTCATGATTAGGTGGGCTATATAAAATGCTTTTCTAACCACTTTGGCCACGTGGTTGTCAAATGAGAGATTGCTATCAACTTGGGTCCCCAGGTCCCTAATTACTTCTTCCGTACTTAATGGATTACCACCTATGTTGTAATTTGTGGGCACTTTGTTTTTGCCAAAGAGGATGATTATACACTTTTTGGCGTTTAGCTTGAGGCCATGGCTCTGGCACCAGTTGTCTGTTTCTATGAGGCCCTTTTGTAGGATGCTTGTGTCAGCTGGAGAGTCAATTATGGGGCCCAGTTTGCAGTCATCTGCGAACTTGGTCAGCCACAGTCCTTCCGTGTTAGCCTGTATTTCAGAGAAATATATACCAAACAAGAGAGGTCCCAGGACTGAGCCTTGTGGGATGCCACTTGTAACTGGTTTGGAGTCTGACATGGCTCCAGCAATTCTAACCATGTGGGTTCTGTCCTTGAGCCAGTTTGCAACCCATCTAGTGACATAGGGGTTTATATTTAAGCTGGTGAGCTTATCTATAATGCCGGAGTGGGGTATTGTATCGAAGGCTTTTGCAAGGTCCAGGTAGGCTGTGTGGACCACTTTCCCCTCGTCAATGGCCTTGATGACTGTTTCAAAGAAATTGACCAGGTTTAAGAGGCAGAATCTGCCCCTAACAAAGGCAAACTGGGTAGGATCCAGTGTCTGTTGGTCTCCAATATCTTTATTTATGAGGTCCATGATGATCCTTTCCATAGCTTTGCAGACCAAGCTAGTCAAGCTTATGGGGCGATAGTTTCCAGGATCCATTGAGGCACCACCTTTGTGGAGAGGGACCACTGTTGCTGTACGCCACTCTTTGGGTACATATCCTGTAGTAAGGCTGAGATTGAACAGTAGTTTTATGTTTGGGTTTAGTTCTTGTTGGAGTTCATGTAGGATGCAGCCCGGGACACCGTCTGGTCCCATTAATGCTGTGTTTTTTGCTTTGGAGTGGGCGGCTCTTACCTGAGCATCTGAGATGTCAGGGGGGCAGCACTCTGCTGGGATAGATATTTGCCCTTTTGGTGGGGAAGGGGTGAGAAGTTTGCGCTGAACCTGTCAGCTAGGATGTTGGCAATGTCTGTGTGTCAGTGTATTTTTTGTCATTTTGGACTAATTCTGAGCATATCTGGGAATTCCCACCCAGGTTCCTAACATAACTAAAGAAAGCCTTGTGATTATTCTTAGTGTCCTGTGCAATTTTTCTCTCGAAGCTGGCCTTAGACGATTTCATGAGTGCCCATAGTTTTTTGCTAATACTGATCAGAGATGCCTTCCCTTTTTGGGATTTTGCTCTATCATGTAGTAGCTTCCTCCTTCTATTGTATAGTTTGTTTATGGCTGGGGTCCACCAGACAGGATGCCTAACTTTGGAGTATTGGGTCTTGGTTTTATTTGGGATTGCATGATCCATGCATTCCTGAAGGTGTTCATAGAATATGTTTATAAAGGATTCTGCAGTCTGGGCTGTATTTTCCACAGGCCCGGGGGCTTTGAAGGATTCCACCTCGGTTTTGAGGAGTGTGAAATTTGCTTTAGAGGAGTTTTTCACTGTGGTTTTCTGGGCAGGGGCTGGGGTCGGGATGTGAATATCTAGTGAGATTAGTTTATGGTCTGATCTTACCAGTGAGGGATACACTTCTGGTCTGGAGCATAGAGTCCCCATGTTGGTGATGATCAGGTCCAGTATGTTTTCCCCTCTTGTGGGAGTGGCAGCAAGTTGTTCCATAGCATTTGAGTTTATAAATTCTAGGAACCTTTGGGCTAGGGTGTTGGAGCTAGAGTAATGCTTCCAGTCTATGTTAGGGTAGTTGAAGTCACCCAATATAATGGTGTTTGGAGAGACCTTCATATTTTCCAGTGTTCTCAGGAAGGCCGAGTGGGGTTCCTGGGTTTGGGAGGGTGGTCTGTAACAGGCTATAAACTGGAAGGCAGTTTTACCCACTGTTAGTTGCACATGGATAGTCTTTGATGCTTCATGCTGTGCCACCAACCTGAAGGTGTGGGTATCTTTGAAGAATGGCAACTCTTTTGTTCATCTAACAAAATAAAAAAAAATCCAAAAAAGTCGACAGAAGCAGGAATCCTTCTTCTATATTCATTAATCAACGACAAATGAACGCTTTTGATACAACCCTTGCGTTTTGTTTTTTTCCCCCAAAAAAAAGTGAACTTTTCAAATTAAAACCCTTTTCATTGCTAATCAGCAGGTAGCTCAACTAAGTGGATTTGTGCATTATTAAGCAGTGTTCAGTAATTACCCCTTTAAGCACTGTTCAATCCAGCTTAGCAGGTTTACACATTACTAAGCTATGCTCAGCATTTTCAAAATGATCCAGTGATGGCAAAGGATGGGAATTTGGCCTTATTTAAACCGTGCAGGCAGGAATACAGCCAAAACCTGTTTAGTATGATCCCTGCAGGAACATGTCTGGTGTTGGAGAGAGAGCATGCTTTCAGATGCAGTGCCAGAGCATTCAGAAGTTCAGGGTCATGGCTGGACTCCTTGTCAAAAACTATGACACAAGACTGCTGCAAGGCCAATACAGGGCTCACAATACAAAACAGAGGCCTGGGACCATCTCACACATGATCTCACCAGTGCTACTGGTATCCCCCAGACTGGTGAGCAGGTACAGCACCACTACACTGACCTAAAGCGGAGGAAGGGGGTGCTCTTGGCCAAGTGGATCCAAGATGAATGGGCAAGGAATGCTCCAGTAGTGAGTAAGTATCACTATCAAGTAGTTTTTAGCAAATACTAGCCTGATAATGTAAAATACACAGTAAAAAACACCAACCGATGTAGAAAAAGCTTGAGAATGTGATAGACAAGTATGCATAATGTTTGTTTCTCTCCCCTACAGCTGCAGCAGAGAGGACTATAAACATCGAAGCCCATAGTGACAGACTGCTGAGGCTGTGCCGACAGGCTGGTGAGTACAAATTTATTTTGTAGTATATTGTTCAAATATCTAAGAAAGAGTACATTGCTTACTGCTAGTATGTATATTGTTACTATGTGAATTGAATAAATAAAAATGTTTGACAGACTAATATTGATGTGCAATAAAACTACCTACAAAAAACTGTTGTGTTTATTCTGGTATGTTGTTGTAGATATTTAGAATATATAAAGATTCTTCACAGCAAATGTGGCTGTGACAGCATACATTAACTGAGCTTCTTTTGTGAACCAGCTGTAAGAAAAACTGTAGATGGTGAAGCTGTAAAAGAAGATACAACTGAAATGTGAGATATATACTGCACTAAGCTCTGAACCCTGAATAGTAATGTGTAAAGTTTCAAAACATGTTCCATCCAGTATTGTCTTGTGTTAACCTTTGCTTTCCAGACTGTAGTAATCCAAAGGGTTAATGTACAGTACAATAACTATCTGTCATGCATGCATCACAGGATTACAAGTTCAGACTGTCTAAACAAGAGACTATTAGGAAGTAACTATTGAAACTAGAGACAGCAGTTCCTCAGTAGCTCAGTGTGATGAGAAATAGCTTACTTGTTAATTTTGCACACACATATATGGTTCAAATCCAGGGAGTGGTACTAAGATGTGTGCATATCTACACACAAGGAGTCAGGAGTAAATGTAAAAACAGTCAGGTAGTGTTAACAAATAATTTCTCCACAGGTTATACAGGTAAGGAAACATTGGTAGCAGCTGTATGAAAGGTACACTAATAAACTGTGCACAAATGTTCAACTGTCCCACCGCATTCCTGCAAATGACAGCAGGATAGGTACATACAACATGCACTCTTCCTGATACATATCTCTCAAGTGTCATGTTGTCATGGCTAGTGGTCACTGCTGCCAATAACCCTGGACACAGGAAACCAGTTGAAGTATGCCAGTAGCACACTCACATAACAGCAATTCAGGGTACCCCTCCTGCACCAGATATGTAACCCTGACATGTACGAGTCCCCTCTATTCATGTATCCAGAGTTGTCACAGTTTGACCTATACCATTCCAGGCTGACAGTTTAATAGGTATGTTTGTACTACAGAAGCTATGGGCCATAGGCAGATGCAAAGTGAGGGCAGACCCATAGAGTATTGAGCAGTACTGTTGTGGAAAATAGAAGCATAAAAAGTTGTTAATGGACTTTGTGTCCCCCCCCCCCATCATGGGGCTCAATACAATAATTCATATACTATGGGTATGTTTTACTCCAAACCTAATGTTGGGACTTGTGTTATATTATTATTCTTATATTTGATTGGTTGTATGTTAACATACCTTGTTCAAATAGCATTGTTGGTGGCCTGTTCACGTCAAAGTTACTGGCATGCTGTGACAATGCATACTGTAGTTCCATTTATGCATGTGTTTGTTTTGCTATGCAACTTTTCCAAATCAGTTTTATGGAGTTAACTGGAACACCCACACATGCTATTATAACTAATCTGAAAATGTGTTGTTCATGACTAACCAACATATTCTTTAAAACCTCAACACCATAGCATGTTTGGGTAGGCAGATCTCGGCAGAGCTGCCTGTCCCACCACATCTGGCCATGGCACTGGGTCGCAGCACATCTGGGACCCAACTCAGGACTGCCATATCCACTGGCCCTGCACCACTTTTGGGTGGAACCGCCTCAGGGGGTGGGGCCCGTCCCCCCCTGGGAGCGGGCATGGACAGGAGCCTGTCACCTGCAATCAGGTCTGGGGTTTGGTGAGCAGTGCTATCAGATCAGAGTTTGGTGGGCAGCTGCACCAGATTGAGGGGCACCTGGCACACCTTGAGGAGCAAGCCACCCCTCCTGTCCAGCCCCAGGACAGCCACCTTTAGGGCCTTGAAGGAGCAGTGGTGACTGCCCATAGGTGGGGATCTCAGTCCCACTGTATCCATTTGGAGGCTCATGGGCTTCGGATTCCCAACTACCCTCCCATCAAAGGTGTTTACCCCCTCATGTGTCATATGCTGCCCCTGTCTGCTGTCTTGTCTGTCTGCAAATGCAACCTATCCCACCCAACCTACCTCCCCCAAACATACCTACAGCCCTTCCCCAACATCCCAGTCTCACCTTAAAAAAAGAAAAAAGGGCATCTGTCCCACAAAAAAACATTGCCCCATACATAACTCTACATTTTGCCCACATCTACAGTGAAACTAATCAATCAAACCACTGATTACTCTGCAAATGTCTGTTGCCAATACCCCTCCTTGTGGGGTGTGAGGCTGTAAATTCCAAATTCTATACATGTAATTCTCAGCTGTTGCTGCCAAAGAAATGTAGAGTTTTGGTCCTTTCCTACATCTGACCTGCATATCCCTAGCTGCTTTTCATAATGTTTTACCCTCTGCTTGCCCCCATTTCATCACTTTCCTATCATCTATTTTTCTTTTCTTTTAAGAAAATTACCATGGGTGTAAGTGGAAATAAGCAGTGTCAAGTGAAGCTAACAGGGTTTAACCACCTGTTAGCACAGCTTAACACCACGCAAAACCACACAGACCCACTTACAACTGCTTAAAAGTGCCTTAATCACTCTGTCTCCATCAGTCCTTGTTCTGCCCAGCAACAAAATAATCAGCCCTGCCAAGTCGCAAACCCAGGATGCTGTACACTACAATCATAGCAGTGTACCACTACACCATCTGAGCTGCTTGAATGTGTCATGCTTTTACAAACATATCATTCATTCTCGTCATTTAACATTAATGAAAATAAGTAATCACCTCCAAGTATGGAACCCAGGACCCTGTGTATTATAAACACAGCAACATACCACTACACCATCCACACTATAAGAATCGGTAATATTTTACAAGCATATCATGTACAACAGCCATTCAACATAAGGAGGAATTATATATCCATAGTACTGTTATATACATATAGGGTCTATATTAAATGAACAAAATGAGAAAAGAGCGAACGCTCTTTCATTGACACATAAAAGCCGAAACAACAAAACAGTAAGGCTACGGAAGAGTGATTTTTTTCCCAGGAGAAAAAATCGCTGGGCCATTCTAGGGAATTTGCCATTTCTTCCAATGTAGTGTGATCTCAGAGTTGGTATATTTACATCAGGGGGTGTGTTATTTTGATTTTACATTTTTTTTTGTTTTTTTTTTTTGGAGCAGCATTTTTTTTTCCCTGTGGGAAAAAGTCGCTTTTCCGTAACTTCGCTGTTTTATAGTTTTGACATTTATCTGTCGATGAAAGAGCATTTGCTCTTCTGTTATTTTGTTCATTTAATATAGACCCTATACACACACACACACACACACACACACACACACACACACATATATATATATATATATATATATATATATATATATATATATATATATATATATAGTTCCCCTTCACAAGATCGAATGGATGGAAACTCGAAATTTATAATCTCGAGTCCAGAATCTCAAACTTCCATTCACTCGAAATTGTGAATGGGAGCCTTAGGTTTAAAAAAAATAAAAAGTTAACTTACCTTATTGCAGGGGGCCAGGTCCCTCTGTACCCTAGCACTTTAAATGTGAATGTTCCGTGCCCGCATTATAGCGGAGGAATGGAAAATCTTCCGCTTTGCACTTACACGTATAGCACGGAATGGGAGATTTCCCTTCACTATAGTGCAATCTCAGAGTAGGTATATTTAAGTAGGGGCTGTGGGGGTGCAGGGGGGCAAATTAGTCCCTTTCATATGTTCGAGTTTCTCTAAATTCGAGATTCTGGTTTCGAGTTTATGACTTTCGAGTTTAGGCAGGAGTGAAAACGGTTTTATTAAAATACGTTTACAATATCTCGTTTTGGCCTGAGTTTCCTAGTGGCTTTGGTTCGCTTTTTTCTCATTTGTTCTACTTTTTGTTATCTTCGCTGACTTTCGAGTTTAGAGAAATTTTATCATATGAAGGGGAACTATATATATATATATATATATATATATATATATATATATATATATATATACAGATAACCAACCTCTTACTGCAACACATCTGCAAAAAGTCTGACAAACCAGGGGTTAAAGGGCAAACACTAGTGACATCTGTAAAATATTTTTATCCCCACACAGTTTTAAGATTGTAATTGTTTGGACTCTCCAAGTCAATCAATACACCCCCCTCCATTCCCCTTTATTCTGTTCACTAAGGGATTCCGCCCTCGTACTTTGAGGGGTTAAACTAATTAGTAGCCTCTCACTAACAGGACATATCTGGGACTTTTAGTGTCCGATGGGTTGTGTCTCTTACATCCTCCGGCTGTTATTGGGGGATGGCCCTTGTTAACAATAAATAATAAAAATAAATAATAAAAGATAGTTTCATCCTGCAAGACAAGATAAACTTATAATTATCATAAGGGCAGTCCTTGTAATGGTCGTACTTCCCCATTGAAGTACATGGTAAACTTGGGGATATAATAGGAGTTACCCTAAGCATGTTTTTATTCATATTGTTTTTTCTACCAATATTTTGTTGAATCAAAAGATTATGTGAAGAAAACCAGGAAAAGAACCTTCTTCATGTGAAGCAATGAGGAAATTTTGCTTAATGTGGGTCTTTTCAAAAAAAATTTTTTTCTCTTGTCCACCAGGAAGCTTTTGCTAATAGACGGCAATGTATAAAAGAAGCATAGATGAACAGGAATAATAAAAATAAAAGTACAAATATTAAAACTAAGTTAAAAAAGTGGCAAAACCACTTCATTGGGTTAACACTGTCTGCTTTTTACAGCAGGTTAGTAATGGAAAACTTCTTATGAACAACAATGAAATGGTAATGTTTACAAGACTGGCTGAAGGCTTGGTAACAGCACTCTAATAGGCTGCACCAGTGATTGGAAGGAAACAATACTTAAAGAATTTGATTGGTACTTGCACACTATAGGGTGTTAACCTTCTCTGAGTGCAGACATGTAAAGAACAGAGAGTATACATACCTGATTGAGTACGCTGCAGCAGCAGCAAAGGATTTTGATTGGAAGCTAGATCCTGTGCAGAGTTTGCCTCTGACCAAGAACTAAGAATTAAGAGGTGCACTGCTGATAAGATAAAAAATATTTTTAAGCCACTGGATTGGCTGCAACACAGTATATATGTTTTTACCCAGCACTTGTTATTTATGATCTGAATAAGGCTTAAGAAGCCAAAATCACTTATCTCAGCTGGGAATTTTACATGTTTTTAACACTTTTATTGTTTTTCTTTGAATAAAGAGTGTTTTTATCGCTGCTGACACAGTGAAAACTCATGGTGGTGTACCGTGAAGATTTTCCTACTTTATTGTACCACTCTGGAACACATTTGGCAGTTAGGGTCGATTGATTTTGTTGTTACATCTATGAAATATGGCGGTCATATGCATATAAGTCTGCTAGAGTGGAATGGTTTGCTTTAACATACAATGCCAGATAGATTCCAGGTATGAAACATAAATGAATGTCATTATTTACTGATGTCAGTGCCACATCATCTCAGTGATTTCTCAGAAATCCACAACTGTTGTGGCCAACAGACAAAACATATGAGCCACACATCAGGACAGTGTCTAGACATTCGGACACTGGAGAGGTATGACTACAGTCATGTAACAGAATGGAAAAAAACATGACAGCCACCAACCATGTCACTCAGCACCTTCTGGACCACAGTAAGACCAACACAACACAAACCCAAATCAGCTCTGGGCAATTACCAATGTATATCCAAATATATCATGCACTACAGGGATGGAACTCTAGGGAAAAGCAGATAGTGGTGCATAAATGTCCACCCACAACCATTTCCATCACAGTCACAGCAACATACTAGTACTCCAAATGAACTCTAGAGTAGAATGACCATATGAACGAACATATCCTGATTCCCAGTCACACAATACACTGACAGATACTGGCCCAAATCACAGTGTACTGGGAATCTTGAGGTGTTAAAGGATTTTTCTCAGTCTGCCCCTACAAACATACACACCTGATAGACCACCAGCAGCCATAGCAGCATGCACAGTCAGATAGAAAATGAATCAATGACACTCACATCTGCTACTCTCCCTACTCAGCCAAACAAACTTCTACACACAACACTGCTGCACAATCTTGGCAGTCACTTCACAATGACCAGACATACATAAATCTCATATGTAAAGATTTCCACAGAATGTCCAGGGTGTGAGACTATATTCATGGCCACTGCCGCATACCACCCCAAGGAGTCTGCTAAGTCAATGGGATGATACCTTGAGTGCAGTCAAATAATAATGATACCACATACCTCTGACCCTCTTACTGCAGGACATCTGGACAAAGCATGACATACTTGGGGGACTGGGGGCTGGAAAGAGGGACATATCTCACATAATGGTGTTGCAAACTGAAACAGATGACAGTGTCACAGGCTTTGTTGTAACATAACATCCCTGAAGGATATGATGTCTGAAACACCAATGGATGTCAACAGTTACTGACTACAATCCTCACATTATCCTAATGCTTTCACAAAAACAGACATTGTCTGAGGAACAGACCAAACATAACAAGCAAACCCCTGGGCAGTCTGTGGACATCAGGACAGTTGAGAGGGATGTCAGAGACATATCACTCTCAGACAGCAAGTCACCCAGAAAACGCATGTCCAGATGAACTCTGTTAAACTAGCAACCCTGTATGTGTATAACAGCACTACTGACTTACAATCTGTACCAAATTCTGGAGCTTTGTTGCCCATGTTGCTGGGCTGTCCCCACATGTTCTCTTCTGAGAGGTATTCCCACCTACTCTCTGTGAAACAACAGCCCCCACACCTCCATAAGAGAAATGGCCAAGGCCCACATGAAGGCCATCATTATAGCACTGTGTTGCTATGGCATTGGCAAATGGAAATTCAACACAGCTGCTCTGGATTCAAGTAGCAAATAGGAGACACCGATTGGTGCACAGGCCATCACCTGCTCATGAGCAGTACCTACAAAAGGCAAGCTGCTGCCTATGCAACACAGGCCTCAACCCATCTGTACAAAGACAGACTGTGACTACACAAACCTAACCAATTGCATTGTTGTGAGATAACGTCTGAGCACTATAACAGGTATGTCAGTCATGTAAGCATGTAATGGAATGCAGAAGGGGGATGCAATGATGTCAAATGGGACATTAAACACTAGGCCACAAGAAGACCTGATGGACATGCTGCTGTCCAGCACCTATGGCCATTTCTGATTGCCCTGCCTGCATTGACATGGAGCACATCCCTGGTTCCTGACTCACCCTAGCAAAGCTCAGCTCATGTATGACTACTAATGGAGTTTACATTGTCCAATACTGAGTGTGTCACTGGTAGGCCAGCTACCTGGAATGTTGTAATTAGTCATATGTCACCTGTGAATGCTACTCTGATACATATGCTTGTCTTACAAATGTAATAGATGTGCATAGGGTATGGGCATACTACATGGCAGGTGCAGATGTATGTGTTGAACTGTATGTGATATACAGAGCCCATACCTGCCAACCATCCAGAGTGTTGCAGATTGACCACATGTCTGCCTCATATTTGTAGTCAATGCCTCAGGCAGTTGTGTATTGTCTGGCACATCGCTGGCAACCCATTAGAGACTGCAGTCATAACAAATTAGCATACATTTCATTGTCAGATGTCATATCCTGCAGAGTACATCATATTTGCTGACAAATAAGTGTGTTTCAGCTAGATTCATAAAGTGACACTATTTACTGGCCTTTACCCACCACTGATGTGTGCCTTTGTGCAGATGTCATGCTCTAATAGGAGCTAGATTTCTTACCATGACACCCATATCAGTGCAAGTGTACTTTGTCCTGTAGGATGCTGACATTTGTGCAGTCACTGACACCTGATGTCTAGCTGTAGAGAGCACACCAACCTTGCCAGGCCACTCATCCCATCATATGTGTATACCCCAAATGGAGGCCCTCAAAGCCACAGGAGGTTGAGTGTTGAACATTAGCATACACATACACACTTCTAGGCTGGCCAAACTATATGCCGCATGGGTGACATCCTGAGTGCAGGTAACAGTTCACAAAAATACCAGCTGAAATCATAGCTAGCTACAGGCCTCCAAACCTGACTATAGACACCCACAAAACCTATTGGGACCTGCTGGAATCTGTCAGGATTCAATTACCTACCCTGCTCCTGGGTAACTTCAAATACCCAATCATAGTGTGCCTGAACTGTGCCACCTGAACATGAACACACATAGATTCCTCGGCTTTGTCAATGGCAATGTAGTGGAACAGCCGGTTAACACTCCTATGGCAGGTGGGAATCTCATGTACCTGGTCCTAACCAACATGAGTAGCCACTGTAGCACTCCTACAGTGCCACCCCCTTGGTAATATATGACCACATAGCCACCACTGTTCAGGTCACCATCTCCCCTGCTCCCCGCTTTACAGTGTCAAACAGAATGAACTGTACACAAATGACTGTGAATCCCCTCAGAGCAGGTAGAAACAGCTGTACAGCCAACGTCCCATTTGTTGGAACTAGCAGCAGTGTCCAGGCCCACACCACAATACTGTGTGGGCACCCACATAGCTGTATGGACTCAGCAGTACCTGACAGGGCAACATCATCTCCCTCAAGATAGGGTAAACACCTGTGGTGGACAGCAGCAATACACAGATACCATAATAGGTAGAAACAAGTGCTGGATGTGCCAGGGAGGAACAGGTGCCTCATTAGAAGCAATGTCACCTCGGTCTGTAAAAGCAAATAAGGGCACAGGTGATGTACCCTAAGGCTGTCTTTGAATGCAAATTGGACACATCCACCAAGGTAGATCACTAGGCCTTCCACACATGTGTCTGCAGTTCCAGAGGCAACACACAAATCTGCTCTGTAGTGGAGGTCAATAACACCACATACACATATGGCATAAATATAGGCAACCGGCTCCAGACAGATGAAGTGTAAACACCACCCCCATGTCCCCACATTAGTACATATGTGCATGTGCAGCAACTGCCCCCTTCCCTCATCATCATCATCAGGAAGCAGGTCTGTAATGCCCTCTCAAAGACAACACACAGAGGTCTCCATAGTCATGATACCATCCCTGGCTGCATCCCACATGAACACAGGCATGGGCTCTCAGAACCATTCTGCACTGTAGTCAACCACAGCCTGAGCACCAGTGTCATCCCATCTGCACAGAGGACAGCCACTGTCATCCCTATACACAAAGGTGAAAGATGAATGGTGATTATGCAATTTACTGGCTCTTACTGGGGTGAGCATGTCGCATCAGAACCAGGAGTGCAATGCAAGCTCATACTGTGGTGATAGATGACAGGGTATGATGTGGTCATACATGGTGGATAATGATAAACAATGTTAAAGTTTAGGTTCTGTAAAGAATGTTAACCAATGTATGAGGTTTTGTAATGTGTTTCCCTATTTATGACTTCCAGGTGACATGCCACGTGTCCATCAGCCCCAGTACTCTGCAGCTGAAAATGAGGCTATTATTAACCTTATCATCCAGCACCATGAGGTGATGTTTGGCCACGGCAAACAAAATCTATGGGAGTGGACTGCCCTGTGGGATGAGCTTATCCACATTGTAAACAACATTGGCCACCATGGCCGCACTTATGGTCAAGTCAGGCATCGTGCAACTGATATGATGCCTCATGCCCTGCAAAGAGCTGCTGCCGTGACCAGGGACCGTAATGCTACAGGTGGGGATCCTGCCACCTAGGCTCCACTTATGGCAACAGAGGAGCACCTTGCCAACCTTGAGGTAGCCCTCACACACCAGCCAACACAAGAAACATAAGTCGTGGAGGTGGGTGGCACCCAGGCAAAAGACAAGGACCATCCAGGTAAGGCCACAGTACACATCAACTGAAAAATATAGCAGTCATACTGGCTTCTGTAGAGTATATAGATGAATATGTGAGGTCAAACTGCATTTGTGCATGGGGTTTATTAATGCACACAAGTGCACATTTATGGTGAATGACAGCAAATTGCATACTATTAGAGCTTGCACTGTATATGTGAAGAAAAGTAGCATTCATCTTGTACCAATACCAAATGCAAGTCTGCTGACAATACCTTTCCCCCAGAACTACATAGGTACCTCTGGTCTGGATGTGGGACAGCAGCCTGAAGCTGGTGAGTATGGGATTGTCCTGTTGTGGCTCACCAGTACCCCAGGCATGTTAAGGTCATGCATTTTACCATGCACATAACTGTTACTCTCTGCCATATTGCAATATCTGCATGTTCACTTGTGGTGGGATTAACTGCCTTGCATCACAGTGGTCATCACAGGGGCCTATTTACAGGAGATGTAACATATCTGTAGCATACCTCACAACCTGTTATTGCAAGACATCTGGACAAAGACTGACAAAATAGGGGGACAAAGGCCCAAAACTAGGGACATATTTTATAAATTAGTGTTATACAGTGCATATAAATCACGTACACACCCCTGTTAAAATGCCAGGTATTTGCGATATACAAACATGAGAGCACAATAAAACATTTCCGAATTCTTCCAACCTTTCATGTGGCCTATAACCTGTACAATTCAATTCTAAAATAAACAAATCTGTTAGGGGAAGAATTATGACAAATGAAAAGCATACAAGAAGCTAAATGCATAAGTGTGCACAGGCTGAAGCTAATATTGTGTTGAAGCAGCTTTTGATATAATTACAGTATTACATCTTCTTGGATACATACCTGCCATAAATTACACAGACTCTTTGATTAACAGCAAATAACAGTCAGCTGTCCTACCAGGATTTTCCTGACATTTACTCAATTGCCTGCTACAGCAACAGCCATGGTTCACACAGAGCTTAAGAAGCAGCAAAGGGATCTCATTTTTGAAAGGTATCAGCCCAGAGAAGGGTACAAAAACATTTCCATGGCATTACATATACCATGGAACACAGTGCAGACAGTTATCAAAAGGTGGTGAAAATATGGGGCAACAGTGACATTGCAAAGAAGTTGTCATCCCTCCAAATGTGTTGAAGAGACAAGACCCGAACTAGTCAGGGAGGCTGCCAGGAGACCTACAGCAACATTAAAGGAGTTGCAGGAATCTCTGGCAAGTACTGTTTCTGTACTACATGTGACAAGAATCTCATGTATTCTCCACATGTCTGGCCTATGGGGTAGGGTTGGAAGATGGAAGCCTTTTCTCACACAGAACAACATCCAGGTCTGGCAAAATTCTAAAGAACAATTAGTCAGATCTCCCAAAAGCATGTGGGAAAATGTGTTATGGCGTAATGAGACCAAGGTTGCACTTTTTGGCCACAATTCCAAAATTTGTTTTTGTCACAATAACAACACTCTGCATCACCAAAAAAAAAAAAAAACACCATCCCCATGGTGAAGCATGGTGATGGCAGTGTCCTGCTTTGGGGTTGCTGTTCTGTTCATAAGCTGGAAGTGGGCCTTTAGACAAGGTGGAGGAGATTATGAACAGTTCCAAATACCAGTCTGTTTTGGCCCAAAATCTTCATGTGTCTGCTAGAAAGCTGTAGATGAAAAGGAATTACACCTTTCCACATGACAATGACCCAAACCAAACATTCACATAAAATAAAATTGGCTTCACCAGAAGACAATCAATGTTTTGGAATGGCCCAGCCACAGTCCACACCTACACCCAATAGAAAATCTGTTGTGGGCCCTGAAGACAGATGTGCACTACAGATGCCCTCACAATCTGACAGAGTTGGATGGCTTCTGCAAGGGGGGGGTGTGCAAATATTGGTAAGTCGAGATGTGACATGCTGATAGACACCTTCCCAAGAGGACTGACTGCTGTTACTAAATTAAAAGGTGCTTTAACAAATTATTAATTTAAGGTTGTGCACACTCATGCAACCAGTCTATTGTATGTATTTCACCTTCTGTATATTCCCCCTAACTGATGTGTCTGTTCTTCAATTGGATTGCACAGGTTATAAGTCACATTAAAGGTGGAAATATCATGACATGTATTTCTGTGGGCTCATGTTATATATCAGAAAAACCTGGCATGTTAACAGGGGTGTGTACACTTATTATATCCACTGTAAGCTTAGGAGGTTGTTAGTGTAACCAGTTTTGTTTTAACATACACATACTACAGATGTTGAAGTGTGAAACTCAAACAATGCCATTAATTAGAGACACCAATCCTCAGATCATCCCAGTAATGTGTCCAACAAACACAGGATTTATGTGGAACAGACCAAAAATATGAGCTACACATCTAGACATTCATCAAAACTCTGTACAGTTGAGAGGTATTTTCTGTAGGAGTTGGCACTATGCTATACAGCAATAATGTATACATGAGTACAGTGTGTGCTAAGTGAAGGCCCATCACCTACTAACACTACTCACGTATCCCAGAGGTGTATATTAGTAGTAACATTAAGTGGAAAGGGCAGCACTGCATGATGTTGAGGGCCTGTCTAGACTGTGTATTTTGTGGTCTGCCTGTGTTGTGAATGTCAACAGTTGGCTATTGTGAGGTCTGTGTAATGCCTTTGTGCCACCTCACCTGTATGTGTCTGTGTGTGTCCGTGTGTGTGAGTGTGTGTGTGTGTGTGTGTGTGTGTGTGTGTGTGTGTGTGTGTGTGTGTGTGTGTGTGTGTGTGTGCACGTGTGCGCATGTGTGTACCAGCAAACCTTATAGTGTAAGTATTTCTTTAAATATGTTGTCTTCCCCTCGCAGGTGGACATAGTGGTTGTGGTCTCTCCCGTTCAAAATCTGATGTCAGTGTCTCTGCAGACTCTAACAATAATGGTGGTCATAGTGAGGCACAGGTGGGGTTATCAAGGGCTGAATCTGTGCCATCACTTGGCATCCCACAGTCATCCACAGTGTCCCTGCTCACAGTTACAATGCCTACACATACCCTGTCCCCAGCAGCCACAGATAATGGACAGTTGGCAGGTGGTGGCATGGAACAGGCTAGTGTGGTGACTATGGTAAGGGTGAGTATAGCCACTAGCCATAACCAGAGTGCAGGTGAGGTCCCATACAGGCGTATGGACAGACATGCTCGAAGGAGGACTGCTGCCCATCAAGCCGCTGTTGCAAGTGCCACAGCAGGTGTCACCAGACACATGTTTCAGGCTGTTATGGATGCACAGGCATGTACTGAATGCAACACCAGACAAATACCCAGGGTCTTGGATGCAACTCTTCCTGGCTTATGTGGTGACATACATTACCTTGTTGAAGCCACACATCAAAATACTGAGGTCATGAATAGATGGTGGGGTGTGATCTTTGCAATCCTTGACTGTAGCATGTCTGTGCTAGAGCGTGTGGTGGGAGATGGTTGTCAGCCATGTAGACGTAGGTCAGCTCCAACATCAGCTGGCAGTCTATGGGGATGTGCACCTTCACAGTCCTGTAGTGGCAGTACCACCAGCACTACTGAAGGGGGAGTGCTGTACATGCCACAACTGAGCAGGCCATGGGCATGTGGTCCTGGCCAGTCCTGACAGGGACACGGATCCAGCAGACCACAGTCACCACCGGGAATAAGTACTGCATCTGGCCTTGGGCCTGGTGGTGCCAGTGAGACCCCTGGCAGGACCAGTTCCCATGTTCACGGCTGGAGATGGTGAACTGTACAATCCTGCCATATACAGTCCACAGTTGTCCAACATACCCCTGTGTAGGGCAGCTGCATGGCGTGACTGTGTGCATACATGCACACACACATCACCATTACAGCCAGGTAATCTCCAGACACACACACACCACCTCTGCATGGCCCATTCATAGAACACCCTCATGATGTCAACTGTATGGCCCAGCCTAGGCCTCTGGCAAACCCACACAACACCCTGTGTATATGATGATACCTGTACCACATCCCTGTCATCCATACCACCAATGCAGGGACATGCTAATATGGTTCTGATGCACAGGGTGAATTAAATACAGTTTAGTTATGTAATGTGTAATGTGCTGTCAGCTTGCAATCATAATGGGTACACTTCAGAGTGTAGGTGTACCTTTTTAGCCATGATGCATTATTGGTGTTAGTAAAGCTGACTGAATGTAGTCTCACATGCTGTATTTTGTTTGTGTTCTAAATGTCTTGCATCAGCAGGAGGTGGCCCTGCAGAAATTGGCAACAAGGGGTATGGCAGAGTGGTAACACATCAATTGTGTCAGAGCTGAGGTACAGCTGTATATGTACACATTTACCAGGTCTGTGTAACAGTTGTTGCATGTGCTACAGAGTTTATAGGGCTGAGGGCTATATACAGGTAAGTCCATGGTGGTTGATGTCAGCAGGCCTTGTGAAGTGGACAGTGGTAAGTGTAGAGCATGAAACACACCTCAGATTGGTAAAAACACACCCCCAGAAGATATTGTGTTGATCAAACACACAGAGAATACTGTTCACACACATAGTCACACACAGTCTCATACACACACACACACATACACACACACACACACACACACACACACACACACACACACACACACACACACACACACATACACAAAACTCACACAAATTTGCCAGGACTGAGATTAGAACTCCTACCTATCTAGTTACTGCTAATATAGTGTTAAGCATTTATTGCATGCGCCACAAAGCTTATGGAGTGAAGAGATCCCCAAGGTAATTCTAAGGTGAATAACATCACCAGGCCTTGTAAAGTATGGCAATGGGTGATTTACTGGGTAAGAATGGACCGAAAATAGTCGAATCTACAGTTATACGCACTTACACACACAAATACACTCATACACACATTTGCTAGGATTGAGATTAGCAGCCCTGCCTATCTGGTTAGTCAGTCCATATTGTTACATAGTTCCTGCATGTGGCATGGGGTTATTGGGCTGAAGAGTGTAATTAGATACCTCTATGGTTGATGAAGACAGCAGACCTTGTAAAGTGGACCTTGGGACGTGTACTGGGAATACCACAGCCTAAAAATGTAAAATCAATCCACACAATTGATATAGTTCTCACTCAGGCACATACACAGGATACAGTTCTCACACACATACACACACACACACACACACACACACACACACACACACACACACACACACATATTTTCCAGGACTGAGATTAGAACCACTACCTATCTAGTTATTGCTAATATAGTATTATGCAGTTATCACGCGCATCATGGAGCTTATAGTGTGAAGAGTGTCCCACAGTTCTTCTAAGGTGAACAACATCACCAGCGCTTGCGAAGTATGGCAATGGGCAGTACACTGGGAGAGGGAGACCTCAAAATGGCGTATTCTATAAATATACACACTTACAAACACTTACAGACATATTTGCTAGGACTCAGATAAGAACCCTATCTATATAGTCATAGGTACTATAGTGTTATACAATTATCACACACACCACAGAGCTTATAGGGTGAATAGTGTCCCAAGGTACATATATAGTGAATAACATCACCAGCCCTTGCAAGGTATGGCAATGATAGTTGTACTGGGTGAGAAGGGCCTCAAACTACTTTCACCCACATGTTTACACACTCACAAACACTTTTATGTACACTAATGCAAACACACACATTTGCCAGTACTGAGATCCATAGGTTCATAGCTTTATAGGTGTGTACTAGGCGAATGGCCATGGAGCCTTTACAAGCCTAGCCGATGAGAATACCCTGGCATCATGCCACCTGATGATAGTCCTCAGTGTGCCTAATGAGTATAGCCACTGGAGCAATCCCTAGTGTGGGATTTCTATTCCCCTTCTACCCATCCAGATTTCTCTTGAAGAGGGCCAGTGATGTGCTCTGCTTGACGTGTAAGTGAAGTCTATTCTATTAAAGCATGGGCATTCTCTTTGTTGTGAACCTGTCCCTCCAGCATGTTCTGTTGATTGTTGAAATGGGGTTGAGGTCTCTGTGGCATGTTGTGTGGTCAGATTGGTTTCTTCAGATGTAGCATTTCTAACAAAGCTGAGTCAGACATGGCTGTGTAAGTCAAGCAGAGATCACTTCTAAGTAGCTAATATGAGACAGAGAATAGTTGGCATTATTGCAGTCTGTCCATATAGGGCAAGTTTTTAAGGCCTAGGATCCTCTTTATGATGTACTTTTGCAGCCTCTCCAGTTCTTGCAGGTGTTCACTGGGGTACATGCCAAATGGGCTATTGTACTCATTGACTGGCTTAATGAGGGGAGAGTACAGGGAGACAATGGCCTCTTACTTTTTGGATGTAACACTCTTAGTCAGGGGATGTGACACATAGAAGGACTTTCTGAACACAGTGGCACTGTGGGGGTAAACAGAGAGCTCACTGTCAACATGTGTTCCCAATTTTCTTATAACAACGTCAGTGTTCAGTGGACTACCATCAATGTATTACTTCATGGGAACCATGTTGTTCCCAAAGGGGATGGTGGCATATTTTCTGGCATTGAGCTAAAGTCCAGGGTTCTGACACCAGTCATAGGTCTCAGTGAGGCCTTTGTGCAGGATGTCAACATCACTTGGGGAGGTAATAATAGCATCCACCTTGCAGTCATCTGTGAACATTGTCAGCCAGAGTCCTTACATGTTGGGCTGGACTTCAGAGGTGTAGATCCCAAACGTGACGGGACACAGGACCAAGCCATGTGGGACTCCATTCATGACAGGTCAGCAATCTGACATGGTGTCTGCTGCTTTCACCCTGTGGGTTCAAACTGTGCACCAGTTTTCAAGCCTCCTAGTGATATAGGGGGTTGATGCCTAGCTGAGTGTGTTTGTCTGTGATTCCTGAGTGGGGAATGGTATCCAAGGATTAAAAGGGCCACTATCTTGTTATTTATTCCATACTGTTTCATAATTATTGCATGTAGTACAGAGCTTATAGGGCTGCAGAGTGTCTACAGCTACCTCTACAGTGTATGACAACAGTGAGCCTTGTAAAGTGGACATTGGGACATGTACTGTGTGGACGACAGTAAAAAATTGCAAAACTTGCCACCCAATGGATATGGTTCTCACACATACACACACACACACACACACACACACACACACACACACACACACACACACACACTTGCCAGGACTGAGAATAGAACCTCTACCTGTCTAGTTACGGCTACTACAATGGTATGCTTTTATCGCAAGCTCCATGGAGCTTATAAGATGAAGCTTGTCCCGAGGTACTTCTAAGGTGTGGAACATCACCAGCCCTTGTACAGTATGGCAATAGGTGATGTACTGGCTGAGAGAGGCCCCAAAATACTTTAACTTACACATATACACACTTACACGCACACACATTTGCCAGGACTGAGATTAGAATCCCTAACTAATTTGTTTTTTGTACTACAGTGTTACGAAATTATCACAGGCACTACAGAGCTTATATGACTGAAGGCTGCCAAAAGTACTTCTAAGGTGACAGACATCAACAGGACTGCTAAAGTAGGACAGAGACAAGTGTACTGACTGGGTATGAACAGGCTCAAAATCATTAACCTACAAACACACACACATGCACTTTTACATTTGCCAGGACTGAGATTAGAACACCTACCTAACTAGTTATTTGTACTATAGTGTTACACAATTATCACACACCACAGAGTTTATAGGGTTAAAGGTTGCCCAAAGGTACTTCTATGGTGACTGACATCAGCAGGACTGGTAAGGTAGGGCAATGGGAAGTGTACTGGGTGTGAGTGGGTTCAAAATCTTTAACCTACAGACACACACACGCACACACTTTTACATTTGTCTTGACTGAGATTAGAACCCCTACCTAAATAGCTATTTGTACTATAGTGTTATGCAGTCATCACACACGCCACAGAGCTTATAGAGCAGAGGCCAGTCCAACAGTACTTCTACAGTGAATAACATCAGCAGATCTTGTGAAGCAGAGCAATAGGAGGTGTACTGGGTGGGAATGGACTAAAGCACTTATTCCTATACACACACACACACACACACACACACACACACACACACACACACACACACACACACACACACCACTGTTACATATGCCAGAACAGTGATTAGATCCCCTACCTATCTAGTTATTTGTATGATAGTGTTACAAAGTTGTCATACACACTATAGAGCTTACAGGACTGAAGCCATTCCAAAGGTACTTCTAAGGTGAATGACACTGGCAGATGTTGTAATGTAGGGCAATGGGAAGTGTACTGGGTGGGTAAGGCATCATAATACTTAGACCTACAGACACACACACACACACACACACACACACACACACACACACACACACACACACACACACACACACGCACACGCACACACGTAGGTGATGTGATATTCCAACCCCCACCTCAGTACCATCAGACAATGAATATCATCTTCATGCTGGCACATGCCAGTGTTAACAACTGGTATGCAACTGTCTGCAGCAGGATATCACTCTATGCCATTCAGAGTATCCCTGTTTATGACTCACTGTCTGTGTGTGTCTCCCTGTGTGTCTCACTCTATCACTGTATGTCCCTCTTTTCCCCATGTCTATGTGTGTGTATGCTTGACATATTTTAAATATGTTGCCCATATATATGTGTGTGTGTATCATACACAACAGATGCAGATATACCACATATGTGCCACCTGCAGCAGGCTGTGGGTGATCCTGTCCTCTGTGTGTGTGTGTGTGTGTGTGTGTGTGTGTGTGTGTGTGTGTGTGTGTGTGTGTGTGGAGACAGGTCTACATAGCTGTGTGTATGCAAAAACAGTTGCACAATACTGAGATATATAGTGTGATGTGGTTTCAGACATGGGCTTCCCTTCTCTAAGTGTCAAAGCATGCTCACTATGACCTTCTATAGTAAGTGTGACAATCCATTCCAGGGATAGTTGTACTCCAGTCCAGGTTGTTGTGTACTACAGCCATACCTTGCAACCTTTTTGTGCAAGATATCTGGAGATAGGCTGCCAATATGGAGAAACAATGGGTCAAACAAAGGGGGGTAATGTAACTATTTCTCTTATCAATGTATGAGTTGCTTGAGTGACAGGGTTTGCTTTAGCAGACATTTTCTGACATATGTAATGTTTGACACTGTACTGTATTGTGTTATTACCTACTGACAGATATAATCGGATCATCACAGTTATTTAATTTACCAGAGAAATACAAGATGGGTGATGCATAGACCTAGCTTATGAGGTAAAGGCTAGACATTCTTGTACAATCTGTCCAGTTGGGAGGTGTGGCTACAGCCGATTGACTGATGAAGCTGTGTAAAAAGTCTAGCATTTTTGTGGTATGCTGGCTGGGGATCTCCTGGTTGTGTGGTATTCTTTTTACCTAACAGATCATATCCTGGTGTGGCCATACCTGTCAACTGTACAGATTATCACAGATTATCCAGATGCATGCCTCATATATGTAGTCGGTTCCCCTTAACATTGTGTTTTTCTAGCACATTTGTTGCAAATCATTCAGGGTTGCAGTCAGGGAATACTGACAGAACATTAGAGTTTCAGACTTCACACCCTTCATGAAATCCATGCTACTACACACCATCTCTGTTATTCTATCAACTGTCTAACATTATGAGAGCAATATTTCAAATGTATCCCTATAGTTGGGTCTTTATCCCACCATTATGTATGGCTTTGTCCAGATTTATTCCTCTAAGAGGTTGAGAGGTATGCTACTAGCATTTAGCAGCATGGCCTTACATTTGCATTTTGTTGACTGTGTTATGTTGGTAGTATGGACCCAATGACATTCCCTACAAAGGCACTATGGGTGAGGCATGGGCCTTTGCCAGAGGCCTGTAGGCCATGTGAGACTGCTGCAGGCCATCTGTTGTGAGGCAGTGTGTTCTGTCACTCATATGTTCCCAGGCTGCCAGGCACCCCTTGAGGTAACAATGGTAAGTGACAGAATTCATTGCTGTGCTACTAGGCACCATACCTCTCTACATATGTGACACAGACATCTGGACAAAGCCATGAGTCATTGGGTGACAAAGGCTTAAATATACAGACCATTGGAACTATTGGCCTTACAAACTGGGAAGGGTGATGCAATAACAGATTTTGCATTAGCATGCATTTTTCTATAGGCTATGAAGTCTGAGACACTACACTGCATCAATATTTTCTGACTTTAGACTTTTGTGGTTTGCAAATGATTTGCCAGACAACCACTATTTCAGAATAAAGACACCACAGATATGATGCAAGCATGTGTACATTCTGCAAAAGGTCTGTACAGTTGTGAGGTATGGTAGGCTCTATGTAGGTTACTCCAACTTGTGTACTGTTCACATGTGTGGCCCCCTGCACAGGACCTGTCCAGCTTCCTGGCAGTAATGGATATTGACATCTGGACAGTGTGTATAACACCGACCATATGTGTAGCTGACATGCAAAATAGTTGGCACCGCATTTCATGGAACATGGCCCTGTCTACCACAGTACTGTACCTAGGCCAGTATAACACAACAGCCATGAGAAGTTGCTGGCCACATCCTGACAGTATTCCCCACACATATGCATAGCTCATTGACACCTGCATATTGTGGACATACAACAAGTTATCATGTGGATTGGGACAACCCTGGCAATGTGTGCCCTGCTACTATTACCGTACAAACTTGCATGTTACTGCATTTCTATGTGAATATGGGTGGGGGGCACAACTGTCAACAGTACACATTTGCACGGACTGTGCTGATATTGCTTTACATTTTGGTTCCATTTAGCATAGTACTGTGCCCTGTCTTGGAGAATAGAGGCATAGCACTAGAGACCACAGGTTAGAGTGTAATGCCATACAATTGAGTTTCAGACTTCTTACCCTTCAGAGAGTCTTACTGCAACTGCAAGGCCTACTGTGATATCACTGTGTAAGTCTGTAGGGGGGTATTCCATGATTGTTGCCATGTTTATGCTTTTGCCAGACACGCCTTTATGTTTTTCTACAGCTGACT
The DNA here is from genome assembly GCF_019279795.1 of Protopterus annectens. Lineage (NCBI taxonomy): Eukaryota > Metazoa > Chordata > Ceratodontiformes > Protopteridae > Protopterus > Protopterus annectens. Next base: position 686,915,690 of record NC_056736.1, on the reverse strand, counting down.
TGCTGTGTTGGTCTGGGAGTGAGTATGGGATCCCCACAGTGACATCAGTGCATGTGACCTATGACCCCACTTAGTTGCCCCCCCCCCACATATACTTCAGTGAGATTTGATTTGTCACCTTAAATGATGCTGCATAGTGTGGGGAAGCCAATATTGTGTAGACATTTCCTGGAGTGCCACATAGCTATCAGTTGTCTGTTGCCCTCCCAGTAGGCCACCCCATTCCCTTGCATTTCCATAGATATGCTACCAAAATATAGTAATCCATTCATTTACTGTTAAGAAGGCTGACTTACCTTGTGCCTGCGGCAGTTGTGAAGACGGTGCTTGAGGGCTGCATTTGTTGGATCCACACAGTACACTGCCTATAAATGGTAAGGTACAAGCAATGTGATGTGTGTGTCATCTATTTTACTGTGTGTGTGAAAGTGAGAGAGAGGTGTCAGTCCTTAGGTCCCTACAGTGTTAGTGTGTGTGTGTGTGTGTGTGTGTGTGTGTGTGTGTGTGTGTGTGTGTGTGTGTGTGTGTGTGTGTGTGTGTGTGTGTGTGTGTATGCTATGCATTTCCTCAGGGCATACTGGACATGCGTCCATCTGCATACAGGAGCAAGCTCAGATGCTTCTTCTTCTGAGTCCCTCTGTGCCTGTGGAGACCTTGGCAATGGTGGTGCAGAAGGAGGTGTGCCCAGTATGCCCTGGCCTTGGCAAAGAGGTAACACATAGCACATGCACTGACACAGTAGGGACCCAGGGAATGACACCTCTCTCCGACTTGCACATACAGTAAAGGGGATGCCAAACATGAAATCTTTGTCAAGGCTGCTGATGTCACTCACCTAGCAATACACCTCTCAGAATATCATAGCCCTGTAATCTCTGTAGCATGTCCTGTAACTGCGTACTGTGGTAGTGTGATAAAGTAGTTAGGTAGGTGTTCTAACCCCAAACCTGGCAACTGTGTGTGTTGGTGTGTGAATCTGTGTGTGTGTCTCTCTGACTGAGTAAAAAACAATGCTTTTTAGGCCACTCACACTCCGTACAATTCATATACTCCACTTTGACAGGGCTGATATTGTCACTCACCTGGAAATAAAACTCTGGGAAAGTACTAGCACATTAATCCCTGTAGCACATCCTGTAACTGCATACTGCTGTAATGTGATAAAATAGGTAGGTATTCTAACCCCAGATTTGGCAACTGTGCGTGTGTGAATCTTTGTGTCTCTGTCTGTTTGTGACTGAGTAATGTACAATGCTTTTTAGGTTACTCACACTCCTTAGAATTCATATACTCAACTTTGGTAAGGCTGCTGATGTCACTCACCTAGAAATATACCTGTGGGAAAGTCATAGCCCAGTAATCTCTGTAGAGTGTCCTGTAACTGCGTATTGCTGTAGTGTGATCTAGGACTGTGGTAGGGTTCCATCTCCACCCATGGCAGTTCTGGATGTTTTGTGTGTGTTGCAATGTCTGTGTATGGAGCAATGCATCATAGGCTACTCACTCGCAGTACATTTCAAATGCCCTACTTTGCCAATCCTGCTGATGTCATTCATTGTGAAGTACAACTTTGGTGGAAAGTTCTTTAGTAATCCCTGTGGTGTGGCCTAAAACTGCTCCATGCTGAAGTGTGATATAGACCTTGGTCAGGGGTTCTATACCCACATATGTCATTTGTGGATGTTTTGAGTGTGTCTCACTGTCTGTGTAGGGGAACAATGCATTTTAGGCTAGTCACTTGCAGTACAGTTGAAATGCCCTACTTTGGTAAACATGCTGACGTTATTCAATGTGAAATACACCTTTGGGGAAGGATGTCTCTAGTAATCCCTGTGGTGTGTCCCATAATAGCTCCATGCTGTAGTGTGATATAGACCTTGGTCAGGTGTTCCATACCCACATATGTCAATTGTGGATGTGTTGTGTGTGTCTCACTGTCTGTGTAGGGAGCAATGCATTTTTGGCTAGTCACATGCATTGCAGTTGAAAGGCCCTACTTTGGTAATCCTGTTGATGTCATTCACTGTGAAATATACCTTTGGGGAAAAAGTTCTCCAGTAATGTCTGTGGCACGTACTATAACTGCATAGTGCTGTAGTGCAATGAACTAGTTAGGTAGGGGTTCTACTCCCAGACATGCCATGTCTGTGTGTGTGTTTGTAACTTGTATCCTGTGTAGTGGTGAATGTGGGCAATGTGGAAGGGGTTTTGCTTATTTCTTTTATGGTGGCCGTACTATATAGCACAATGTCAACCATACAGGGATAACAGATGTCAATTAGCTGGGAGGCTGGGGTGCAAAGCCATACCCATACATGTGACATCAAGGCCAGCCAATCCAAGTTAGCAACCCCACTATTACCCAGAACACACACTCAATCCATGTGTCATATGAACACACATGCCTAGGCAGCAGCCAATATGTTGGTAGTACACTGCATATTGGCCAATGATAGTAGATATGCAGTGATAGCAGTGGGCTACAGAGGGCATGTCGCCCTGCCCATCTGTCCAATATGCACGTACATGCAGACAGTGCACCTCTACCATGTTCCCCAATGGAAACCTGCACTACCTGTGGTGCCTTCACATGTGACTCACAATGGACATACCATGACTGACAGCATGCCCTGTATGAACAGATGACACTGACATCAGGGAATGCTGTTGGCATGCCATCAATGTAGGTGAAGGGTAAACCTGCTGCCCATTACCAGTTCCTGCCACAGGTGGGCAAGAATGGCACATCTGATGATAATCTGTGTTCACAACATGGGCCAGACACCCCAGTACAGTTCCACATGTCACTGTACATGCATGTGGGAGGTGTGCACATCCCAGACACCATCCATGTCATGGACTAAGGACCACATACATGGCATGTGGTGTACAGCATTGTCCACACACAATAGTCACCCAGGTGACTGGATGGGGGATGCAATACCCACCTGTGTGGGCAAATGCAGTAACTACAGGCCTGAGCCACAATGCAGACCATTGTCATGTGGCCTGATGCCAAGGTATACCCATTGCCTACCCTTGTACAGCCTGCTGGCACAGTTGACCACCGCACACCTGTGTAGACATGCACCCATGCATGTCAGAACTGGCACCCTGTGTGTTCATGTGTTTGTGTTGTATGGTGCGTATGCCCACATCCACACTCATTACAACCCCCCAGGGCACACTGAAGCATGCTGTCTGATGTCTGACATCTCCTCTTACTGTTTGCCCTTAAGGCCTCCTTATGACTCGTGTGGTGCATGTGATACTTGCACATCGATGTGTTGTGGCAATCCCATTAGTGTTGAGTTGCACTCCTGGACCTGCCAAGTGTGTCAGTGTGTGTGTGCCCCTGTGTGAGTGTGCCTGTGTTGATGCTGATACCTGTTCATGCAGACAGGCACGTGTACGACACCTACCGTATATCTACCGTATCCCTGTTGCAGATGTCACTCACCCTCACATATATGTTCTGAGTGCTCCACATCAGGTAACCCATGTGGTGCATCCAATAACTGCATTGAAATGTGACAGCACTACATAGTTGTTGGAGGTTTGATACCCTGTGCTGGTAGGTGTGTGACACAAACATGCTTCAGTTTTACACTCCCACCCCTCACTGACATATATTTGCCACTGTCTGCCTCCCCCACTCCTTCTCTGGTGGATGTGGAGACCCACACCTGCCTTGCTTAGGCAGCAGCATGTGAATTTTACGTGAAGCTCATGACCAGCTGATGGCCTCTGTATGAATTGCAGCCCTCCCCTAGCTGATCACATGTGGAAGTCAATTGCATGGAAACACACTCCAATACCTAGGAATAGCATGGTGTTGTTGGGCCTTTTCAGTCACTGTGAGCAGGAACTAGATCTGTTGTTTGGCAAACAGCATCTCAGATGGACTGGGGTTTACCTCTAACAACATACACTGTGGAAAGAGGGCAGCAAACAGGAGGGGGATGTGCCTGACCTGGCTACAGTCTGTAAGTGCTGCTATACTGCATTTGGATAAATGTTGGTTTAACAGTGTTTGTCTGGATATGCCTGTTGTACATGTAGTAATACCTGCCATGTCAGTTCCATGTATATGAGGAATCCCTATCTGCAGGGTCATCTGTAGACTGAGCAGTGTTGTGCCTATGGTTTCATGTGTTAGCTATAGTACATCTATCTGTGGAATGCAGAAGGTAGTGTGAGGATTGCAGTTTGTAGATAGTGAAGGCCGTGACAGTTACTGACTTCATATCCCTCATAGGACATATGTTGCAACAAACCCCATTACAATATAAAATATATGAGGTTATCACAGCAACATGTCCATACTGGCCCTGTGTATGTGCTGTCAGCCACACCTCTGTCAACCTTTGTACATATGTCGTGCATGAAGTGGTGCATATGTGCTGTACACCATAAATAGTGTCATCATATTTGATAACAAGCTAGTGATATATCAGATTGCTACACATCATGTACAGTAGGGGTTATATTTCATGACATAAGCTGGCCATTCTGTGGATGTTTGTACAGTACTGAGGTCTGTGTAGTGATGGTGAATGTCGACAGTGTGTGTATTGTTAATATGTACTTTGACCTGTGTACAGGCTGTAGTAGATGTCATTGTTCTAGCTCCCCTTCCATCAGATGTTAAATGCCGCCCCACTGTATGGTACCATTTTGCCGTACATGTTTGTAGGGCCAAACACACACAGTCCCCATACCACAGACAACCATCAGACTAAACTGTGTAGCAGCCCAGTATATGTAGGGATATTCTGTGAGCGGCACATATGAGGATGGTATACAACAAATAGTCCATATACTGTAATATTATACTAGCTTACCATATGTGGCTGTGGCTGTGTTCACATTGGTTGTGGTTATGCACTGTCACACAGGTGTATCTTACCCTGTGCTGTGACATGGCTGTTGAGCCTGCTATATATGCAGGTACATGTGCATTCCCCATACAAGATGTAGGCCAGTGTTGAGCCAGTCTGCCTGTAGCCTGCACAGTGCATTGTTACATGCCTAGCAGCTTGGTGTACTTAACCAGTGGGATGTCATGAACAGATACTTGTCAGATGTACTGTTGCTGGGCCTCCCTTAAATGTCATGTATATCAGAAAGAGCAGTGGGATGCTGTACATATGTATGTCAATATCTAGTGGGTGGTATGTGTTCATGGCACCCCCATACCAGCAGTCATTATGTGTCAGGCCAGACAGGAGTGTGTGAATCCAACACCTATGGTGCCAAATGTATAGCAGTCGTTATGTGTTATACCCATCTACATGGCTGTGTACATCCATATTGTCAGGCCTGGTACACATGTGGTGCACTAAGGGAATATGTGTATACCTCTGTACTGTACAGGGTGTGTCCAAAGTTCCATATATACTGGCCAATATCTCTGCTGCCGTCCACAGGGGCATTACATGCTAGCAGCGGTACTTTACAATGATTTCCTTAGAATGTCTGTCAGTAGCCAAGGACACACATGTTATAAGCAGATTTCAGCATCCACACACACCATGTCTGTGAAGACAATCCCAGTGACAGTAGCAACAGTCTAGTAATATACCTGCTATACATACCTGATATCCCCTTGCACTATGACATTGGGACTGTACGGGCTGGGGTACAGCTACAGTCCATGTGCAGGACATATGGTGGAAATATATGTACATATACCTATCCACATAGCCATATATATATATATATATATATATATATATATATATATATAATGACACGTGTACTACATTCAATTACCACTGTCATGGCAACCACCCACTTTACATCCCTACAGCATGTGGGCATGGACCCTTTACATTTCCTGTGTGATGGACATCCTTCCTGTGTGTGGGCATCAGTGATACAGACAGCAGGTAGCAATACCTCTTACAGGAGAACCTGCGCACTCAGAGTGGCCACATATTTGTAGGAGGATCAGGAACTACAGACAGACTGTGAGTAGAGTTGTGTTATGCTTTGCATAGTACTGGTGTTACAGCGTGTGTGTGTGTGTGTGTGTGTGTGTGTGTGTGTGTGTGTGTGTGTGTGTGTGTGTGTGTGTGTGTGCACATACTAGTGTGCCTTGGAATGCAGTCTGTCTGCACAGCTCAAGTACTGTGGGCCTATCCTCTTGCTGGACAGAGGTATGCCTATCATGTGTAGTCCATCCACCACACAGGTCCTGTGTCAGATATTACACTGGCAGTGTGTGTGTGTGTGTTGTGTGCTATCAGTACATGGCTACATCCATTTCTATTACTAACCTCAGTTCCCTGACTCAGGGTATGTTGCAGACTATCCTGTTACACCAGCACCTTGCTTAGTGCATAGCAACAGTGTTCCACATATGTGCCTGTGTTCCAGCCTCTGTCCTCCATCTACATACCAAGCTTTGCACATATGTCATGCTGTTGGGGGTTGTTCTGTAGTGAGCTGTGAGTATATAACACTGCCATTGCTGCCATTACTCCACTGCTGTTGTATCCCCCACACATACAGTGGGGCTGGGGCCATATATGTGTGGGCATTACCTACACCACACATAGTGCCCTTATGCACTGCAGAGGCCAGTGTATGTAACAGTGGTATATTGGCCTGTATTAATGAGTCTAGGTGGGGAGCACTTTAAATGACCTAGGCTGTTACAAAATGGAGGGGTACCAGGGGTGAACTGCCACAAGGTATCTGGATATACAGTACCATATACTCCACCTATATTGACATTACTTACATGACTTGGGGTACTGCAAACCTACTGCCTCCTGCCATACAGACTGTTCTGTTTTTATGCCGTGTTATGTACCAGGTACAACCTATTTGATCACAAAACGTCTTTACCTCCTACGGAGTTTGTACAGAGTGTATATAGTGGCTGCTAAACTACATACCTGC